>NC_081517.1:2787123-3019623 GCF_030273125.1 Centropristis striata | reverse complement strand
TTTTCTGTCATTTTGTGTCTTTTTTTGGTCATTTTGATACTGCCTCCATTTTGTTACTTTTTTTTAAGTAATTCAGGGTTTTTTCTGTCATTTTGTGTCTCTAACTAGTCTTTTCTTTTCAGACACCGAGGTTTTATCCATTTCGTTTTACTCATTCTATGATTCCAACCTGTAAAACGAGGCCCGGCAACAGTCTTTACCTGTGACTGGAGACTTCTCGTCCTCCGATGATGATTTAGTAATTCAGGGTTTTTTGTGTCATTTTGTGTCTTTTTCGCGTCATTTTGTGTCTTTTTTGGGTAATTTTATGTCTTTTTTTAGTAATTTAGTTTTTTTCCTGTCATTTTGTGCCTTTTTTTTTGTAATTTTGTGTCTTTTTTTTTAGTAATTCAGGGTTTTTTGTGTCATTTTGTGTCTTTTTTTGGTCATTTTGTGTCTTTTTTAAGTAATTTAGTTTTTTTCTGTCATTTTGTGTCTTTTTTTGGTCATTTTGATACTGCCTCCATTTTGTTACTTTTTTTAAGTAATTCAGGGTTTTTTCTGTCATTTTGTGTCTCTAACTAGTCTTTTCTTTTCAGACACCGAGGTTTTATCCATTTCTTTTTACTCATTCTATGATTCCAACCTGTAAAATGAGGCCCGGCAGCAGTCTTTACCTGTGACTGGAGACTTCTCGTCCTCCGATGACCCTGGCGGTGACCGTACTCCCCACTTTAACCGTGGATGTGGGGAAGGTACCCAGACACACGTCTGTGACCTCCATCACCTCGGACACGTGCACGCTGCCCGTGCTTCCGTCCTCTAGAGTGATTAAAATGGAGGTGGGCTTCACTGTCCGCACTTTACCCTGCACGATGTCACCGAAGCGGTGACCCGTAGAGCTCTCCTGGTTTTCTGAGATTGTGCGATTTCGGTATGGTGCAACACGCGACCATGACACTAGAGGGAGCCCCTGCAGCTCCGCACAGCTGGCTTCTATCACCTCCACGGCCAAAATCATCCCCGCCTTGAGCCTGTCGGACTCGGACATGAAGACCTCATTGAGGTGGTTGCTGGTCTGGATCACAGTCAGCTGGGCCGTATCGCCCAATGACATGACAGCAAAGTCTTTGTCGATGTGCTGCAGCAACCCTGTGTACTTTGTTCCTTCATCCAACTGTGAAAAAACAAATTAAAACACACTTAATGAAAGATCAACATTCAGTGATTATAAAAAAAACTACACTACCGGTCAAAAGTTTTAGAACACCCCAATTTTTCCAGTTTTTTATTGAAATTCAAGCAGTTCAAGTCAAATGAACAGCTTGAAAGGGTACAAAGGTAAGTGGTGAACTGCCAGAGGTAAATAAAAAAAGGTAAGCTTAACCAAAACTGAAAAATAATGTACATTTCAGAATTATACAAGTAGGCCTTTTTCAGGGAACAAGAAATGGGTTAACAACTTAACTCTATGGAGTCTTGGGCTATTTTGTCCATTTTTGAATTATTTTCATGTCTTTGTAAGTCATTTTGTGTCTTTTTTGGTCATTTTGTTTCTTTTTTTAGTCATTTTGTGTCTTTTGGTGTCTTTTTTTGTCATTTTGTGTCTTTTTTTGTCCTTAAGTCCAACATAAAATGTGATTTTGAATCTTTTTTTTTTTTTTACTTTCAAAACACTATCATGCTCAATCAAGAATTTTAAATGTTGCAAATGTGCATTAATTTTAGAGTACACTGAGACATTAAACTGCATAATTTTCAATTTAATTCTGGTAAAGTTGGTGTGTTCTAAAACTTTTGACCAGTAGTGTATATTTGTACATTTAATACATTAATAGTGGTGTTGCCAAATGTTCAGTCCGACTTTCCACTGAGTCTAAGGCTCCGTTTACATGATGACGGTCTGAACAGAAGACGCAAAAGTGGCGTCATGTCTTCACTTTTTATTCCTCGTTTAGACGAGCGTTTTCAGGAGGAAATCTGCTGCATACGGTGACGCAAAAGTGTGTGAAATTGGATTGTATGCAGCCAGGCGGCATCACTTAAAGCGATAAGAGCATCTTTGGGCATGCAGAAGTTTTCACGCCACACATTTTCATCAGCTACTCCTTCCACAAAGTTCTCCACCATCACTAGATCTCCCAGGTCTCGTTCACAGCCGTCTGGCTCCTCCCACCAATCGGTGCATCCTAAATGTGATGGAGGTAATTCCAGATCCTTCTCTGTTCACTAATACTATCTGTACATATCCTGGACATTTGGTGGAAAGACTCCTGTAAGTTTATTAGAGCTGCCAGAGCAGCTTGAAGGTCCCACCATGGAAATAATCCCACATGTTTCTTTATTTCCTGTACTGGCACATGTACACTACTGGTCAAAAGTTTTAGAACACACCAACTTTTCCAGAATTTAATTGAAAATGATGCATTTTAATGTCTCAGTTTACTCTGAAATTAATGCACATTTGCAACATTTAAAATTCTTTATTGAGCATGATAGTGTTTTGAAAGTAAAAAAAAGATTCAAAATCACATTTTATGTTGGACTAAAGGACTAAAAAAAGACACAAAATGACAAAAAAAGACACAAAAAGACACAAAATGACTTACAAAGACATGAAAAGAATTCAAAAATGGACAAAATAGCCCAAGACTCCATAGAGTTAAGTTGTTAACCCATTTCTTGTTCCCTGAAAAAGGCCTACTTGTATAATTCTGAAATGTACATTATTTTTCAGTTTTGGTTAAGCTTACCTTTTTTTATTTACCTCTGGCAGTTCACCACTTACCTTTGTACCCTTTCAAGCTGTTCATTTGACTTGAACTGCTTGAATTTCAATAAAAAACTGGAAAAATTGGGGTGTTCTAAAACTTTTGACCGGTAGTGTATGTGACGTGAGCAGATCAGATCAGAGTTTTGTGTCTTGTCAGTGTAGACGACACGCTACGGCGGAGCGGATTCAACTTTTCCACTTTGGAGGGTGGTTTCAGATTTTTCTGTTTTTAAGCCCCAAAAACGCCGTCACCGTCTAAACGAAAGGCACTTCCGATAAAATATTTTGTCGTTTTTTACCCTCAATCGTCCTCATTTCAACTGGGCCTAAAAGTCAAAACATTTCCAAAGTTTTGAAACACCAAAATGGCATTTTAAGAGAAGAAATACTCACAGATTTCTTCTTCGCCAAGAACTTGGAAAGGAGGGACACGTGGACACAAGTGGACAGGATGTCAACACAGAGGACAACCGCAGTCACTTTCTGTCCAGGATCCAACTTACAACCTGAAAACAGAGTTTACCTTAAGTCGTTTTGAAAGAAATATACAAACATGCTAAAGGTAACAATGAAATATGGGATAGATGACAAAAGCAGCACACTACAGGGAGGACTTCATAGCTCACAGCTTAGGGGCCACACTACAGATTTTACACATAAAGATCTGTTGACCAGTCATGGTTAGTACGACAACAGTTATATAATGTCCTCTGTGGCTCTGGAGGGAACTCTTTAAAACCTGAGAAAATGATTCAAGTAACTTGGGTGTAAGTCTGTGAATTATGTACTCTCAATATCAGTGATTCCCAAATTGTGTGACGTGAGAAAAGTCCAGGTGTGACTCCAAAATACTACATCACAACTTGTCAAGCAATATTGGTCTTCTAAATCATTAGCATCCTCTAGCATCCTAAAGACATTGCAAGAAATGTATGTGATGGCCTTTTTTCTTTATGCAAGATTTGCAACTGTTTCTCAATAAAGACAAACCCGTAGCATGGTGCTGGATAGCCATTATGGTAGTGCCAGCCAAATTATCATGTTTATCAAAATGACTTAATTTGAATAAAAAAAACACTTGCCCTAACCAACTGTAAATTATATGCTTCTGAGTATAAGTGGGATCATTGAATGACTCAGACGAAAAAATTAGTGAAACCTGGACTGAACTGCAGGCTCCTTACACAGACCCAAGAGGAGAGGACAAGAGAGTTTTTACTCGATTGATCTTATTGTTATAATATTGTGCAGTTAAAAACGACACCACAGGGAGTAAAATATTTCTAAATGTTTCTAATTGAACACATACCCATGACATGGTGCTTGGTGGCCATTATGGTAGCATCAACCAAATCATTAGACTTAAACTTTATCAAAATGACTTAGTTTAGATTTGGGGGCTTTGTTATGTCTCTATACTGTTGGTATATTATATGTTTATATTTGTACACATTACATGTATAAAACTGAAAATAAAATATATAAAAATAAAAAAAAGACTTAATTTGACATGTCTGAATCAAAAACCACTTTCCCTTACCAGATCCCGTAAAACAACAAAAACAAACAACTGTAAATTCTATGCTTCTGTGCATAAGTTGGTGAAGCATTGAATGACAGACGAAAAAAATTGTGAAACCTGGACTGAACTGCAGGCGGCTTACACAGACCCAAGAGGAGAGGACAAGAGAGCTTTTGCTCAATAAATGTTATTGTTTATAGATTGTGCAGTTAAAAACAGCAACACAGGGAGTAAAATATTTCTTAAATGTTTCTAACTGAACACATACCCATAACATGGTGCTTGCTGGCCGTTATGGTAGCGCCAGACAACTCATCAGACTTAAAGTTCGCCCCGCTGTCCTTCACAACATCTACTGTCAGCTTCAGCTTCTGACCCACAGGCAGAGCAACCAGCTGCTGGTGGAGATCGCTGTTTTCTGAGAGCAACGACAGAGATAAGAAGATGTTAGACACTGAAGAGAAACTTTGAAATGACGCATTAAAGCCCAATGCAATCATACCTCTCATAGCTAACATTTCAGCCACGGCTCTTCTCTCCTGCAGCCCGTTAATGAGTCTGGTTTGGGCGTTGCCCTCTGGAGAAATGGCCTCTGACATTTTCAGCGTGACCAGGAAACGCTGCTTCTCCTCGTCCAGGTTGGTCACCTTAGCGATCACCGTCTGACCCGGCTGGAAGGCGTTCGCCGTATCGCTGAGGAACTTGTCGGTCATGGCCTGGAAATAAAAAAAATAGCAAAGCAGAGGAAGAATTTCAGTAGGAAAAACGGACATAGGGGTAGAGATATTCAGTTAAGTAGATGTAAAAAAAAATGTTTAAAAGCACTTTAAAACTAACTAACTTAACACTATTAAAAACTTCTCAGGCATCTCCCAAAAATTCCTTTTTCGCCTCCAACTGGTTCAGAACGCAGCAGCTCGGCTTCTTTCCGGTTTTAACGGACGACATCACATCACCCTGATTTTAGCTTATTTTCACTGGCTTCCTGTTCGTTTTAGGATTGATTTTAAGATTTTACTGATCACTTTTAAAGCTCTTTCAGGTCTGGCTCCTAGCTATTTAACAGAATTACCAACTCTGTACGAGCCGACCCGGGTCCTTAGATCCTCGGGTCCTTCTGACTGTTCCAAAGTCAAAACTAAAAACCAAAGGGGAGCGGGCTTTCTCCAGGAGATAAGGCACGCTGAGTCAGCAACTTCTTTCAAATCACTTCTTAAAACCCACTTTTATAGACTTGTTTTTATGTAATGCTTTCTATCTCACCACTCCTTTTTACTTCTTCAATTTTTTTTTTTTCCACAATAATTTTATTTTCAGTTTATAACACTTTGACATACAGCTTTTACATTCATGTATCGTCATTCAACTTCCATATTTTAAGATAGCTGCATTTACATAGACAGAAAAATAAAAACAAACGAAACATAACACTTCGAACAGGTTCGCTCCTCCTGTTAAAGAAAATGGTAATCTATAGACAATTGAGAATCGTTTGTAATTGGTGTGAATTAAAACACATATATAGAAAAGCAATATGAATCTGACAAGACCGGAATCTGCATTGTCCACAAAGACTAGTTATCCACTTCTTCATCCGTTAAATCTAAGTCTTTAATGTAGTTAATGAAAGGCTCCATATGTCCTCAAATACATGACAAATACTGGATTCCATACATTTCGTGCATACATCTGGTATATTTTTATTATATCTATTTAAATCCATCGGTGTCACATATGTCCGCATTAACTTCTTTACCTTTTACTTTTTTACTCCTTTTACCTTTTATTTTCTGTGTATCTGAGAAAGTCTTGTGGTTGTTCCTGCTCTGTCTCTTATTGTTTTTCTTTTAATATAAGAGTTGTTTTTAGCCTCATGGCATCATTTTCGTTGTGATTGACTGTCAAAGCACTCTGTAAACTGCTGTTTTTAAAAGAAAGGTATATAAATAAAGTTATTATTTACTCACCGACTTGGGTGCCAGGCCAACAAGACCGTACGGGAACTCTACAAAGACGCCGTACGACATGATGTTCTTGATCCAACCAACCAGCTGCATCCCAACGCTGATTTCAGAGAAATCCTTAGCAACGACTCCTTCCTCCAGTGACCATCTCACTGTTGGTTTCTTGGTGAGGGTCTTTAACAGAGGAACAGCTCAGGAAAACAACTTTAGCGTTTTTGATAATTAGGAAATGTACTTCTTGATAAGCAACATAGGACAGCAAAAATATTATCAATGATAGCAGGGTTGAGGTGATCAGAATACTGCAATTTCTACAGACTTTTGTAAAAAGGATACAACATTCTGCTTGTTTTTGTTGACGCAGATGAGGTTTGAGATGTTGTCTCCCTCCTGCAGGCTCTCCCACAGCAGAGGGCAGTTGGACATGTGATCAGAGAGGTGCATTGTGGGTAGTACGGCACGGATCTCCTCAGGGAGGATGGACACCTCCAGACCACTGATCAACTTCTTCAGCACCTTTGCCTCCAGCCTCTACATCAGGGGAAAGGAAGAAGAATTGGCAGTGAGCTAATGTTTAGTGAAGCCTCGATAGATAGAAATCTATTAGTTTTTGTGTCTCAGTCAGCGGGGTGAGACTGTGGAACAAGCTCACTATGGAGCTGAAGCAATGCCCAAACATGAAACAGTTTAAAACGAGGTACAAAGACACTATTTTCCAGAGGTACATGGATGAGGGAGATGTTGGGTAGCACCAGGTGTTATGAGGATACTGTGTTTATTTATTTTGATCTTTTTACACTGGTTGTCATTTTGTGTTGTTGTTCTTTTCCTTGTGTTGTTGTTTCTTTTCCTTTCATATGTATGTGTGCGTGTGTTTGGGTATGTATGCAAATGTGGGCGCGTGTATGTATGTATGTATGTATAATTTCGTATAGTATTTGTATAGGTCAATTATATTTATGTTTTTGTAATACAAGACATGTTTAGACAAGGATGTTAACTTGTCATATTTAAGGAGAGGGGGTGGGAGTTTATAAGTTTTACTTCTTCTCACTCCTTTTCCAATATGTATTCTGTCATGTTAAATGTTTTGTCTGACTCTTTTTTTTATTTATTATTATTTGTTTTCATATTCGAAATAAACTTAAATCAAATCTACAACAGAAATTGAAAAATAATAATCATCATCATCCGCTTATAGTGATCAATCTGACCCCGGCAGACATTATTTCAAATCACAACTCAAAACACATCTGTTTAAAACTGCTTATTCCCTTTGATGACTTTTACCCTGTCCAATATGTCTATTGTATTGTATTGTTATTCATTCTGTGTATTTTATTGTATTTTATATTGTATTTTATTGCTGTTTCTTTTCTATCCTTTTGTACGGTGTCCTTGAGTGCCAAGAAAGGCGCCTCCAAATAAAATGTATTATTATTATTATTATTATTATTATTATCACTATAAGCAGCTTCCGCTAAATTAAGAAATACAAAAACCAAGAGGCAGGAAGTCTTCCACTCACCTTTCCCACCTCACAGTCAAACTCCGGCTTGGCAGCTTGTGCTGCGTCTCCCTCCATCGCAGCTTTAAACGACAGCACCATCTTGGCCTGATCGGGGTCACACCTGAGAACTTTAGCCTTCAACACCTGGAAAACCAACGGGAAACAAACAACTCATCAGATTGACAACTAATTACAGTGACGGCAAAATACAGTTTCAGTTAGTTATCGTTTTTTAAAGACTCTCGTTTTTATTTTTATTTCAGTTAATGAAAATGTGTTTTCAATTTTAGTTTTCGTTATTTCGTTAGTTTTCGTTAACTATAATAACCTTGGTTTGATTTCCTCACCTGGCCCACGTAGAAGAGCTCCTCTGGGTTGATGACGGGCTCGGAGCTGAGCTCGCTGAGCGGCACCAGACCTTTGACGTTGTTGTAGAAACGGAAGATGCAGCCGAAGTCTTTGATGCAGACGATGTAGCCGTGGGACACGCGGCCCGGCCGGGCGTCGCTGTAGCTGAGGAAGAGCGGCAGCGAGCTGTCCACCAACGCCTTCTTCCTGCTCAGGTACAGCTTCTTATTCTCCGGGTCCACCGACAGCACCTGGAGGGACACATTCACACATAAAAACAGAGGAATTCAACTAATATCAAAGATGATTTGCAAAAATCTGCCAGACAGCTGAACGTGCAGGTTACAGGTTTGATTCTTGACTGACCCGACATTTGATCTTCATGCCCTCTATGTACTTCTTCTCTGGGTTCTTGAGGACGATATCGGACAGGTGCGTCCGCGGCACCAGGCCTTTAATGTGGTCAGACAGGTGCACCACCATGCCGTGATTCAGCAGGACAGACACCGTCCCCTTGGAAGGTGAGACACAGAAAGAGAAGAAAGACAATTGAAGACATTTGGAGTGTTAGGTGTCGTCTCAGTGCACAGAAAGAAGTGATTTATACAATCTATCAGACAGGAAGTTAACAGAAGGGCTTTATTCTGGCAGTCAATATTTAAAACTTTTACAGATGTTTTTTTCCAAGTACCTGTAGAACCTTCTGCCATTACTGCCATATTTGGAATAACTCCTCAATACTCACCTCAACCGCCAGGCAAAGAATATGATAGCTTTTGCATCTCTCCTCGCTAGGTGATCAATACTTTTTAGGTGGAAGGAGAAACTTTCTCCAACCTTTAAGATGTGGATCAATGATCTTCTACACCACTTGGTATTAGAAAAGATTTGTTATTCTACAAGAGGATGTATTCAAAAATGTTATGCTAATTGGAAACCCTTTTTGAATTATATAGAGAAATTAGATGTCACTAATATTTTTTTTTTTTAAGCGGAAAGGTGCCTTCAATTGCTTTAACAGATTCTATAAAAATCGAAGTCACGTGTGAGAGAGAATTGTTAGATGCTTTATTCTTACCTCTACCACCTGACCGGCCTTCAGATCATGGTATCTATAAAAAGGCTTGTTAATCACACTCCTGAAATCGAGACAAAGAAGGTTGTCAATTCATCAGAAAAGTAGAAAACATTTAAAGAATGAAGTACACGCTTATTAAGGAAGAAGACACATAAATGAGGCGGTACATACTTTCGCAGACTGACAAAATGAATCTGGTCCATGGCGCTGAAGTCCAGGATCCTGCAGGTGTGCTCACTCATGGCCAGCACTCTGTTCTCATTAGACGTCTCTGTAGACTCCTTCAGGTGGTTCCTCTGTCAGAAGGATATATTTTAGGTTATTAACCCATTCAAGCCGGGAATGCATTACCGCATTTCTACCATTAAAACTGGGGGGCGCTGTTGTGTTATTCTACCATTAAAGCCGGGAAAGAGGATACGTCGTTTTGTAGTATTTATAGTTTTTTCCACCTATTTTCAGTCTCTTGGCCAATGAAATGCATCAGTGTCGCAATGCATCATGGGACTTTTCCAGAACTTTTAAATCATCATCAAAAAAAGACACAAAAAGACACAAAATGACTAAAAAAAGACACAAAATAAAAAAAAAGACAAAATGACTAAAAAAAAGACACAAAACACACAACATAACAGGTATAAGCTCTGAAATACTTTATGAATTTCATTTCTATCTGACAGTAGACGTTGACACTTCTGTTGAATTTCGAGGAAAAACTTCAGGTTTTAGGGGGTTTAAAAGGCATCAAAAGGCATTTTTTCCAGCTGTTTTAGGCCAAAATGAGTTAAGCCAATGCTGAGTCAGCAGAATATCTAAAGAGAGCATTTACCGGTCAAAGCACGTCTTAAATATTGAAAGACTCACATGTACGAAGGCCAGAGTCTGGTCTGGCAGCTCCAGCAGGGCTCCAGACATGTGGTGCATTGTGGTCATCTTGCAGTTGTGCACCACCTCCCCGATGCGGTCTCCTCCTGCAGGAGCAGGGTCCACTCTGCTCCCGGGCTGAAGGAGGTAACTGCGCAGGCTGAGGCCCACCAGTTTGGTGGACGGCTCCACATACAGCACACAGGCTCGCACCTGGTCCATACAGAGCAGGCAAGTTTAGACTCCATAGCAGGCTTTTTGGTTGCCAAAAGAATGATTTTGATGAATTGGAAGACACATAAGAGAAATTGTTTTTCATAAGAATAATGGTTACTTGAATTTTTTTATCTCCTTGGAATGGAGCGAATGACCAATTTGATGAATGATGATAATTTTGGAATAAATTGAGAACAAGTTATGGGAATTATCACAGAATTCCAAATGTGAGATGAGGAAGGACCCTTGCTCTGCAGCCCTGTAAGAGCCCACTGTCACATTGTCACCTTGTTTCCATGTAAATTAACTTAAAAAAGATTATGAAATGAACATGATTTTGAAAAGAACAATTAATTGCAATGGTACAGTACATTTTTTTCTATTTTTCAATACATTTTGCTGTGTTATATTATAAGTATATTGCATAATTTTTTTGGCAAGGCTGTAAGGTACTTTTCTTTTTAATTTTGGGAATTAAATCCCAGCTGCATTAATGAGTTTAAAATAAACTGTGTGCTTTAAATACACTTATACCCTTAAGGACAAAAATGTCACATTGAAACCTATTAACCCTTTATCAGGCAAAGAACCATATTTGGTAACTTCATTGGATATCCAAAATGGTAATATTTTGAGAAAAAAGTTGCAAATTTTACTAGATTAAAGTGGCAAATCTACAAGAAAAAAAGTTGCAGATTTAAGAGATTTAAAATGGCAAATCTGTGTGAAAAAAGTCACAGATTTACGAGACAAAAGTGGGAAAAAAGCAACTTTTTCTCGCAGATTCACCACTTTAAATCTCATAAATCTGCTATTTTTTTCTCGTAGATTTGTCACTTTAATCTCGTAAACTTTTTTCTCAAAATATTACCCCCCTCTACACATTCCACAGTCCACATCCTGGGCGTACGTAGTATCCTCCAATATTCTCTCGGGTTGAAATTTGGAATTTGCATTTGTATTTCAATGAGTGTCCTATTAAGGGTTAAGACCACAATTTCTGGACCCACGGCATTACAGCATAAACCTATTCATTCTATTATACCAGGCTTTTCAATCTGGAGCCCTGGTATGTAAATAAACTGGCATTTCAGGGGTTAAAATTCTGAAAATGTAATAATATTTGGTCATGATTATCAGGACTGAAGTTGGTTAAAAGTTTAAACTCAGTGAAAATCTACTCAGCAAGTAAAGCATCTATTTAAGTCAGGCACCGGGGTTAATAGTGTGTGTTTCCATCCAGAATATCAATAAGAGAGACCAGATCAGAATGAACTGAACACAATGGCAGACACTAACGGATATATTTTATAAGCCAACAGGATCCAGGTCAGGTTTACCTCTGCTCCTTCAGTGTAGCTGGATCTCTGTTCTGGCTCCATGTGGAGAAAGTCCACCTGGCCACTGAAGGAGGACAGGAAGTCCAGGATCAGACCATGTTTGGTCACCTGCAACAGAAACACAGAGACATTAATCAAATGAAACAATACAGTCATGGAAGAAAATATTAGACCACTTGTATTAACTTTTAATCCTTACTTCCTCAATTTTCTAAAATTCTTGAAAAATTGTTTGTAAAGAGATTAGATTTTTTTATTGATAAATATGATTTATTGAATGACCATCAGTATGGGTTTAGGAGAAATCGCTCAACATCATTAGCAGTGATGGAATTTGTAGAAAACATTGCAACAGCTATAGATAATAAGCAGTTTGGAGTAGGTGTGTTTATTGATTTGCGTAAAGCATTTGATACGATCGATCACTCTTTACTTCTACAGAAATGTGAACGGTATGGCATAAGAGGTATAGCACAACTTTGGTTAAGAAGTTATTTAAATAATAGGTTTCAATATGTGAGTATTGATGATATTAAATCTCAACTTAAACATGTAACCTGTGGAGTTCCACAAGGATCAGTGTTGGGACCAAAGTTATTCATACTTTACATAAATGATATTTGTACTGTAAGTGATACATTAAAATATGTTATGTTTGCAGATGATACTAATTTATTTTGTTCTGGAGGCAATATAAAGGAGTTGTTAAAAACTGTAGAATTGGAATTGATGAAATTAAACAAATGGTTTGCTTTAAATAAGCTGTCCCTAAATGAAAGTAAAACCAAATTTATGTTGTTTGGTGGTAAAAGGACTAACACTGAGGTAAAAATAAATCTAAATAATGTTGAAATTGAAAGAGTATATGAAACAAAGTTTTTGGGAGTAATAATAGATGATAAAATTTGTTGGAAGCCTCACCTAAAATATATAAAACAGAAATTATCCAAGTCTATTTCTATCCTTTACAAAACAAGAGATCTACTGAATAAGAACTGCCTTCATTTGCTGTACTTTTCACTTGTGTTGCCTTATATGACATACTGTGTTGAAATTTGGGGAAATGCATATAAAACAAACCTAGATCCAATAATTAAACTGCAGAAAAGAGCTATCAGGATAATAAATGAAGTTGGATACCGTGATTCTACAAATCAGCTTTTTATAAGATCACACACGTTAAAATTTCAGGACATTGTATATTCAAAAACATTAGAAATTATGTTTCGAGTGGTAAACATGTCAATTCCTGTTTGTATTCAAAAAATTTTTAAATTAAGGCAGGGGATTTATAACTTAAGGGGGTTGCTAATGTTTGAAACTCAGAAAGTCAGAACTAATCTCAAATATAGATGTGTGTCAGTTTTGGGTGTAAAATTATGGAATGGACTAAATGATGAAATAAAGATGTGTAAATCTATGTTAGTTTTCAAGAAGACTTTAAAATCTAAAATTATCAAGGGTTACAATGAAATTTGATTGAATTTGATTTTTCAGTCTAAGCTATCATGTGTTTTGTAACAATGTGAATTACTCAGTTAATGTAATGTATATAATGTATACATGTAGATGGTACAGGAGAGGCAAAAATAAGCCTTGGGGCTTCAGCCTGTTCCTTTTTCGGTTGCTGTCTGATGGATTCTTTTGTAAAAACATGATTTTATTTTGTTGTCTTTTTTGTTGTTTTTTGTAACCGAAATAAAGTATTCATTCATAAAGTATTCATTCATTCACTTCTGCAATGTGCTGAATTGGCACGATTGTAACGCCGCTATGAAATGTCAGCTAATGTTGCGACCACAATTTTGAGCTAGCATTGATACGCTAATGGCTACTCTTGTAGCTGTAACAAGCAGCGCCGCTAGCATCAGTTAGCCGCTAGCATCAGTTAGCCGCTAGCTTTCGCTAATGACCAAATTTCACCGCTTTCCCGCATTTCCCAACAAAGAAATAAGAGTTATCAGAACTATTGTCCCTTGTTGTGAACCCCAACTTAAAGATATAAGTAACAACAACTCACCAACTTGTTTTTGAGCAGACAACTGGCTTCCTTTGTTGTGCTAACTTACATTATTGCCCTAAATGTCAATAATTTATATTTCCAAGTTTTACCAACTTAAATCACTGTTTTAGGCCAAAAAATACAAGTTGGCTTTTTGCAGTGTGAGGGCAGTTGTAGTTATTACACTGGATTGAATGATGACATGAAACAGTTTAAAGCATATTCATATGTGTCATCTCTACCTTTTTGATGGTAGCTTTGACCAGAAGTCCAGGCTGCAGGTTGGAGAGGTTCCAGCCCTGCTCCGACTCAGCACAGGCCTGGGCTGCTGCTGGGGGGCTGGCAGACAGGCGGACCACCCGCCCGTCGTTCTTCACCTCTTCCACTTGACAAACCACGTTCTGACCCACTTTGAGCTCTGGACACATGAGAACACACAGATGTTTCAGAGATGTACTGACACTCCTCTGTAATCCATTACATTGTTACAGTGTTTTTTGATAAAAGCTGGGAAACAAAGGCATTATTTCCTCTGTAAATGAATGTAAAAAGCTTGGTCATACCTTCTGGGTTATTGTTTCTCACTGCGGTCCGGGGCAGGAACGCTTTGCTTCCACTGAGGCCGATGTCTATTATGTAGCCGTGATCCTCCACACTGTCCACACAGCCACTCAAGGCCTGAGGTGTCACAAATACAATTACAATAAGGTAAAATAAAGTGCTTTACATAAAAAAGGAAAATAGTAATAATAATAATAATAATAATAATAATAATTATTATTATTATTATTATAAAAACAAGAAAACACCCTTCACCCCTGTCCCTCCATCCACCAATCCCATTAAAAACAAAGCACAAACTAAGGAAACACTGGAGGCAGGTTAGAAATTAATTAGATAAAATAAATAAAAATAAAGTAAGGTAAGATAAAAAACAAAACAAAAGTAAATAATAATAATAACACCAAGTAATAAAGCTAGATTGAAAATATATACAGTACAGGCCAAAAGTTTGGACACACCTTCTCATTCAATGCGTTTCCTTTATTTTCATGACTATTGACATTGTAGATTCATCAAAACTATGAATGAACACATGTGGAATTATGTACTTAACAAAAAAGTGTGAAATAACTGAAAACATGTCTTATATTCTAGTAAGCAAAGGGTGGTAACTTTGAGGAATCTAAAATACAAGACATGTTTTCAGTTATTTCACACTTTTTTGTTAAGTACATAATTCCATATGTGTTCATTCATAGTTTTGATGCCTTCAGTGAGAATCTACAATGTAAATAGTCATGAAAATAAAGAAAAACGCATTGAATGAGAAGGTGTGTCCAAACTTTTGGCCTGTACTATATATATATAATAATTTAAAAACCAATAACATAAGTCAAGCTGAATTGTAACAAATAAGTGAATATGATCAATGACTCACCATGCCAGCCTTCAGAGAGCTTGAAGTGAGAGCCTTGTTGACCACCTTTGGGTTGACTGACAGCTGGATGCTCAGAGATCCTCCTTTAGACACGTCCAGCTTGGCCACCACACACCTGAACACCATGCCGGGGTAGAAGAGGAGAGGCAGGGAGCAGTACTCCTGGGAAATAAAAGAGAAACCTCTTACAAGTCACAGAACATGCTGGAATATGAGCAAACTCTTAAAACCGTGAATTACTTTTCCTCTGTTCCTTTTGGTGAACACATAAGCAGTGGACAGGTGCAAGAAAAAGTATGTGAACCCTTTGTTTTCAGCATTAATTTGTCATAAAATGTGATCTGGTAGGTACTCTAGGAAGTTTGCCAATTCCTGACTCCAATTAGCTCTTAATGGAGTCATTAGCGAAATTCACTTTGAATGTTTAATGAATGAGTTCAATAAAAGGGCTAGGGCTTTTATTGTGAAAGGTAAGGAAGAGTGATTTTGTCAGGGCTGAAAGAAGTAGAAAAGTTTTCCTCCTTGGTTCAGACTATGGAGCCCCATAATGTATGTTTTTGAATATGTTGGTTCTACACAACATATATTAACAGTTGGATAGCAAACAGTGTGTATGTTATTCTAGGCCTGGAGGTGGTGGCGCCTCAGATGATCCACATATTTGATGTGTTTTTCTTTTTCAGTGAAATGGGCTAATTGATCGGCGAACGTATCGGCCGTTGCAGATACAAGTAAAAAACACAAATATCGGTCGCCCTCTAGTGTGGACTGTGTATCACAGAGGATATGGTCCACTATAACAAGCCTTTAGCATCTTCAATGGTACATTTTAAATCCTGAGTGTGCAGCCCTACCTCTGTATCTGCTGATTCCAGCTGCTCACTGAGCAGCTTGGTGTACGAGTCACAGATGTTCTTGATGCTCAGGAAGCCCTGCATGCCACAAGGCAGACCGACCGTCACCTCGAAGTCTGTCACCTCCTTCACACAGCCCAGCATCAGGGTGCCCTCCTTCACATTCTGGTAGAAATGCAGAAAAGACACACAGATTAGGGCTGGGCGATATGGCCCTAAAAGAATATCACGATATTTCAGGCTATTTTTGTGATAACGATATTCTTGACGATATTACCAAATACTTAAAAATATATAGAAAATATGATTTTTTTTTAGTCTGTATAAATAAATAAAAATCTAAAATGTAGTGTGAAGTGCAAATCTCAACAGTTGTCAAATACAAAAAAATGTACTCTTGACTCATGAGTATGAGCAAATAATGAAAAAATAACCATTTAGGGGTTCCGGGGGCATATTTTAATGACGTTTTGTAAAGGAGAGTAAAGGTTATTGTATGTTTTATTTAAGGCATCTTATTTTGACAGTCTTCTTGTAAGTTCTGTGGAGGATTCTGTTAACACACTGTGCTCTTATTTTGAAAGCTGCATGTGTTTAGCGACAGGGAGTAAGTAGCTTTTTGTGATTAAAACAACTTTAACCACTACATCAAGAAGTAGGAATGTTGCCAATATCATGAAATGCTTTTTTTTTAACCCTAAAAAAATTATACCGATAATATCGTGAATGATACGATATGGCACACCCCTAGTACAGATAATGTGCTGAATATTTGATTTGATATTTGATTCATTAAAACACATTTTTACTGAGAAACTGGAAATACTGAACACATAATAAATGAGTTCTGGAAGAATTTATTTATTACCTTCATGTGCAGAATTTCCACACACTTGGCTGCTGTATTCAGCGTCAGAGCTCCTCCTTTGCCTGTTTTTGGCTTCTTGAACTTCTTGTCGTCATCTTTGCTCGCCCCCTTCCTTTTCTTCGTTTCGGTTTTTTCTTTTGACTGCTACAGATAGGAAAACTTTATTAATTAACATGTAAATGTAAACACACTTCTATAAAGCTTTTCCCAGCCTTAAGGGGTTTGTCTAGACTAGTAGTTCTCATCCTTTTTGAGTCGTGACCCCCAATCTAACATCCATGTTGTCCGCGACCCCCACTCACTGAACACAATCTCACACGCACAGTTCAGATCACCCAAAAAAGAAACAAAATGACCAAAAAAAGGAAACAAAATGACAAAAAAAGACACAAGATGACCAAAAAATACACAAATTGACCAAAGAAAGACACAAAATGACCCAAAAGAAGAAACAAAAGTACCAAAAAAAGACACAAATGACTAAAAAAAAGATAGAAAATGACCAAAAAAGACACAAATTGACCACAAAATGATCAAAAAAAGACACAAAATGACAAAAAAAAGACACAAAATGACCAAAAAAACCCTGAAATGACCAAAAAAAGACATTAAATGACCAAAAACACATTAACACATGAACACTTTAACACAGTGGAGACAGAGCTGACTTCCAAAATGATTTGGCGACCCCCAGAAATCATCTCGCGACCCCAATTGGTGTCCCAACCCCAAGGTTGAGAATAGCTGGTCTAGACAATGTAGTGTTAAGTATAAAGTGTTTTCACAGTAGCATGGACGGACAGATGGGACTCTACCTGGAACAAGTTGTCCACTTCTGTCCGCTGCACCACTATTTTACTCTCGGTGGGCTTCTTCGCCGTCCCTCCTCGAGGGAAGTCCTCCTCTGCTGATGCCATGTTTGATGTTGTTTTAGATGTCTGAAAAAATGAAATTGTCAATAAACAGATCACTTGAAAACATGCAATCTGCTGATGATACAAAATGTAATCTATCTATAAAAGCAAGAAGCATCTGTGTGTTTATTTTGAAGATTTTTTAATTCATTTTTCAAAATATCATTATTTACGTGTCTGATCGGACGCCTTTTAGGGGAGCTGGATTTCCATGCCTGACTCATCTCATCTGGAAGTCTATTTAGCCTACCTATCTTTAGGAGTTTTAAAGTGCGCTACAAGGTTCGATTTTCCAATAAAACTCGAATAGTTTCCAGCGAATATCAATGTTTAATGTGTATGTGCTGGATGGTGTGCGTACCTTTTGAAAAGTAAGTATTTTATGGAGTTGCAGACGTTGTAGTGGTCTGGATGTAATGTGCAAATTCTGTTATTCACATCCATCTGTTTGTTCTGCATGTAAACTTATTCCCTCCTATATCTGTGTCTGTATATATGTCTAACCATGTTGAATGATTAAGTTTCTTTTTCTTGAAATAACTATTCCTGTGTCTCTTTATATCTCAATGTAAATCCATGCATTACCCAATATACACTTTGTATATTAACAATAGCAAGAGTACTACACCTCATGTACATCCCACTTTCACACACAACCTCATTTGGCTATAATTTAAAAAATCGACTTAATCTCCCACTATATGAATGAAATAATGCAAACATACTCCAAGTATTAGACCCAGTTTGTGTCTCACATGTAACTCAATTTTACATTTAAGACTTGGCTACAAATGCTTATAAATGATGGCATGAGAGCAGCAGCTTTGCTGTCTAATCATACAGTCTAATTATTTACATGCACATCTTATTACCTTAAGCAGCTAGTTGGAAAATATAAACAATCAGTTAGGACCAGTTGCTGATACACATTAAGTTACCACTTTAAATACACGAGACAACATTAGCTAACGTTACCTGTATGGTATACAGCACTTTAGATAAACACGAAGAAAGTTTTCTAGAAGACAACGTGCATTTAAATTATTAGATTAAAACGGTTTATGTCCAAAAACTCACCAAATGGTTATTTCGGTATTTAGTGTGAAATGTTTCCTTGCATTAAATCTCCGGCAGAAACTCACATGTTGTTCAGCAACACGCCATGATTACAACCCGGAAGAAAAACTCTAATGGGCGTTTTAGTCTTCGTCCAATCACAGAGACGAAAAAAATGATTGACACCGTTGTAAGCCAATCAGTGGTCAGAGATTTTAGCGACATTATTTTAGACCAATAGTAACACACTTTGGGATTGGGATTGACACCGTTGTAAACCAATCAGTGGTCAGAGATTTTCGCGACATTATTTTGGACCAATAGTAACACACTTTGGGATTGCTTTGAGGTGGGCGGGACTTCCTGTTGAGTTTAGCATTGCGGCCTCTGCTGAAGGGCACTTGTCTCATTCTGTTTGCACCAGGGTCGAGTCTAAAAGGTAAGTCATTTCACATTTGGAGACAAATTAACCAATTTACTTTTGTTTTACTAATACCGAGCAGTACAGGTGTTTTATCTGTTAACGCCTGTGTGACAATGTACGATTTCACCAACGTTAGCAGTCTGAATGTTAAACTAACTAAGGTTAGCTAGCTGGAGGCTAACCTTGGAAGCTAACGCTAACAGAGTACAGAGTGTGCTATAACAAGCTATATGCACCTACTGACCGATGAAAGTCAGGCTTAATATAATGCACATTATTAGTGCATTTGTCAACCATAATATTAGTAAAGTGGGTTAACTTGCCAGTAAAAATACACGGCACTATTGAGTTAAAACTTATGAGCTAGCTAACTATAGCTAGCATAGTTCTGATTATTGTAGTATTGCCAGCAAAATATATAGTCAACAATAAGATCAAAGAAATTTCTTTCAAAATAATTCACAGAATCCACCCCACAAAAATGTTTCTTCAACGTTTTTAAAAAGATTTAGATTTGAATTGCTTTTTTTTTGTGAAGGACACCCTGAAAGTATTTTTCATTTATTTTGGTCTTGCCCTTTTTCGTCTAAGTTCTGGAAAGATATTTGTAACTTCCTTTTTTTTTCAATTGAACCTAATTTGTCCCTTTGTTTTGAAAATATACTGTTTGGTTTCACTGACTTCCCATACAAAAAAAAAAAATCAATATTACATTATAAATCTAATTATACTATTAGCAAAATATCACATACATAAATCTCGATACACAAAAAAAATCCCCTCTTTTCTATATTTATAAGTGAAACCAAGCAGTATATTAATTCTATTAAAGACTCTACTAATTTGAAAGCTGCTAAAACTCTGAATATTTGTAATTTTTATAATATTTTTGTATGACAACCTCTTTATGATTTATTGAAACCCCCTGGCGACGTTCTGATGTATTTTTTTGTATTACACCCCACCCAACTGCCTTAATAAAGTTTATTAAAAAAAAAAAAATTATTGTAGTAGCATGTCAAATCAACAGCCATTCAATTTGTACACTCTTATGTAATAACTAGTCATTTCAGTAGCTAGTTTACAATTGCAGGACAGTTTATATTGCATACGGCGTGCTAAAATAAAATGCTTCTTGAAGGATATTAGAAACATTAACGTGCCTCAGTTTGCCAAAACTCCTTCCTGTCAAGCAACAACATGCAATAATTTAATTCTGTGCTGTCTCAGTAAAACCAAGTTTTAAATGTTTTTTTTTTCATTATATATTTAATTGTAGTTATTTCTCAATTAACATAATAATACTAGCTTCCCAGGGCCCAAGGTGACATCTTCTAGTCAATGTCTTGCTTTGTCTGACCAGCAGTCCAAAAGATAAACAAGTTTCTATCATATCAGATTACAAAGTGACTCAACAGGATGTTAATGACATAAAATCTTGACAATTTTCTAGTCTACTAAAAGTTTCAAAATTCCAGATTTTGTTATATGTAGCGTTTCTCAATGTTGTCACCACCCCTGAATTGTAAACTTCAAAACAATACCAGAATTAAAAATAATGTCAGCTTTTTCTGCAAAAAGGGGAAAAAAAAGGATGTTTGTGCAGAGTGCTTGTGCAAAAAGTCACTGAACACATACTAACACATTGTATAATGGTTATTGACATGAAGTAAATGAAATGCTTTCCGCGTTTAATTTGATGATTAAAATTAACAGCAGGATTGGCAGGGACAGTAATTTGACCACATGGCCTTAGTGTTGTACATTCCAGAAAATATCAAACTAAATATAACGTACTGTATTTTCAAAAAATATTTTGAAATGTGGACAGCTGTCTTCACATAAATCCAATGATCTTTTGGTCTTCATGACTCAAGACTTCATAGACTACCAATGGCATACCTTCAGTGCTGTGTAAAAATTGTATAAATTGAAAAGTGAATTGAATTGTGATCCAAAAATCGAGCCTATAATGTAAAATTTTGACAGCCAAATTATTTAATGTTATAGCTTGTCGGCCTACCCATTTTTTATGTTGTAATAATTGCCTTCAGTATTATTTCTTGGGTTGAAAATCTGATTGTAGATCTGGTTTTTATAACTTAGGTACTTCCGATACTATTTAATCTATAGTTGATGGAGAACATATAATTTAAACACATGGAAATGAAAAAGCTTCAATGTAATAATACAATCTCACTGTTCCTAAGGTCAAGAATACATTTAATATATTCTGTTATTAATAATCATTATTCTCCTTCTTATAGGACCATTAACAATCCATCATGGGAGGACATGACGCCGGAAGCCAGCACCAGTTCACTGGATTCGCCAAATACTTCAATGCATACACAATCACCGGAAGGAGGAATGTGAGTTGTGTGGAACTTAAAGGAACACTCCACCGTTTTTTCATATTAAAACATGTTATTCGGTCAAGTAAGACGAGTTGATACAGACCTCTTGCGTCTCAATGCGTGCACTCAATCGCCCTGGCGTGCGGCGCCACTTGGCTAGCACTTAGCTTAGCCCAGTTCATTCATTAGGATCCAAACAGATGGACAGTTAGAAGCGACCAAACTCCTCCACGTTTTCCCTATTTAAATACAGCTACACGAGTAGTTAAACCACCAAGTATGGCGACACAAAATAAAACGTGGCGCTTTTCTAAGCGGATAAAAAGGATAACTATAATGTATGGCAGAATAGCACTTGGGAGCACTTCGACTCGGCGCAGTAGTATCATCAGTCCTGAGGGGAGAAGATTTTTCAGGAGTGATGATATTACTGGTCGTTTAACTACTCGTGTAGCTGTATTTAAATAGGGAAAACGTGGAGGAGTTTGGTCGCTTCTAACTGTCCATCTGTTTGGATCCTAATGAATGAACTGGGCTAAGCTAAGTGCTAGCCAAGTGGTGCCGCGCGCCAGGGCGATTGAGTGCACGCATTGAGACGCAAGAGGTCTGTATCAACTCGTCTTACTTGACCGAATAACATGTTTTAATATGAAAAAACGGTGGAGTGTTCCTTTAACTTTAAATAAACTGCATTTTCACCAGTGAAACTGCAGGCTAAAGTCGCCATGTCTCTGAATTTCTCCCCTTTTTTTCCCCTTCAGTGTGTTTTGGCCACATATGGCAGTATAGTAGCCATTTGCCTTTTCTTCAAATTGAAGCCCAAGAAACAGGCAGCCATCGCAGACAAGTGATCATGTGAGTGCATTTAAATCTCTCTATCCTATTTGTTTACAAATCCACTGTACTCCAGGAAAGTATCGCTCCGTTCAGTAAAGTAAAACCCTTATTGTCTCCTTACAGGCGTCTTTTCTGACCATCATTTCCAACAGCTGGGGGTGGAGAAAGCAGCTGGACATGCTTGCAATAAAATGTGCGTTTGGTTTCCCATGTTAATAAAGAACATTTATGCTCAAAACATAGAAAACATGTTTGTTTTTATTTACAGTGTCCACCAGTATAAAATACTATGATACAGAGATATCAGCCACATGTTGAACAAAGCATGGCAGTGATTTAAAAAAAGAAAGAAGAAAAAAAAAGTCCTCAATCAACAATGGCACTTGGCATGGCGCGGGGTTATCTGCAATAGATCAGCCTGATTTGTGGGAGTCTGCTCACCTAATTATCTTCATTCACAGATAGATTCTGACCAGAGGTGATTGTTGACAATACAGTTTTGTTTCCAAATACGCCACACACCTTTTCAGATACTCGTGCAGCCTGGAGATCAGACGTTTGCTGCATTTCAAGCTTGTATAATTTATCTTTTCATAATTTAGTAATGTCTCAGGGATTGTAGGCCCCAGCGGACAGCAGCAGGTTCCTGCGGGTGAAGTGAAGGTGGATAACGGGTGTGGATTTTGATAAGTAGGTGCCTAACAGAAGCTCCTGGGAGTTATCTTGTAGATGGACGTGTCCTGTAGCTGCTGTGAAATCATCCGTCTCCAAATCATCAAATGCTTTCTGGGCGTCCCACAGACGAGCCGTGTGGTCCATTGAGCCTAGAATCACATGAATCAAGGTTATTGCAAGTTTATCTGCAGAAAAAAAAGGAATGAATCTATGTATTTTAGTGTTTATTCCTGTTTTATTTATTTTATTGTCTCTTGTTCTGTTTGTTTATGTACAGCACTTTGTTGCAGCAGTGGTTGTTTTAAAGTGCTTTACAAATAAAGTTGAGTTGAGAAACTCCAATCAAATCTGTACGTGAATCAAGGTTATAGTAGTTTTGGATTTTTCATTAGTTTTAATTTCGTTGTGAATTTTTGTTTTCAAATTCGTTAGTTTTAGTTAGTTTTTAGAGTGAGTTTTCTAGTTTTAGTTTAGTTTTTAGCTTTTGAAAATGCTTAGTTTTAGTTTAGTTTTTATTAGTTTTAGTGTTAGTTTTAGTTTTTTTGTAATGGGCAATTCGTTGGGTGCGAGATTCAAAGTGATCATAATAAATTTTGCCTTTATTTCCTTTGGTTTATCATCTCAGCCCCAATAAGGTTATTAACTGTTATAGTCCAGTCTCAGTAAACATATTTACCATGTGTTGCATGTTCAAATAGAAACACTGAATTATGAATGAAAAAAGTTGACAAAAACAAAAACTAAGGACATTTTCACTATAATTTGTTAGTTGTGTAACCACAAAACACAGTTTCAGTTAGTTATCGTTTTTGTAAAAACTCTAGTTTTTATTTTTATTTCAGTTAACGAAAATGTTTTTTCAATTCTAGTTTTCATTATTTCATTAGTTTTCGTTAACTATAATAACCTTGATGTGAATCATTAAAAATATACCGATAAAGACTTCATGGGTATGCTAGTTTGTAGCTCTATCGTTCTCCAAAACAGATCTTAAGTTCTTAAGTCCACAAGGTTCCCAGTCATCACATATACAGGGTTACAGGGTTTTTTAGCAGTGGTCAAATTCAAGCATTATTAAGGTAAATTTTCAAGCTTTTCCAGTATCTTCCACCTGTTGTAAATTGCATGTTTTAGATGAGTAATTACATACTAAAAGGGCAGATTTCACTGAACCATAGCAACAGAGATGGTGTTACACTTTTAGGAGGAACGGTCTTCATTTCAGATAGGCTTAGATAAAAGTCTTTATCTAAGCTGTCTTTGATCAAATACTGGAGATGTTTGCCTTCAGGGCTTACAGCCAGAAAGCTCCAGAAACCTAAAGTAAATGTTACTAATCTTATATTAAATTGTCTTATTACTTTCAGTTGATAATGTGTTAATGCGTCTAGCTGATGGCCAAATTACATTCCAAATATTGGCACAACCTTCATTTGGAACTATTTCTGGACCACATGGGGATATCTTGATTGAGGGTTTATAAATGGTCATTCAAGTTCATTGCAAGAAATGTTATATGTCACCCACCGGAGGCAAGGATCTCTCCGTCTCTGCTGAAGCGGAGGGAGTAGATAGTATCTGTGTGGCCTTTCAGCTCTCCGATCATCAGCCCGTGGCCGATGTCCCATAGAAGAACTCTGCTGTCAGTCGCTCCTGAAGCCAAGAACTTTCCATTGGGAGAAAAAGCCAGCGCGTGGATCGGACCCTGGAAGATAAAGAGTAAAAAGACTGGCTCAGTCTCTATGCTAGCAGGTTGAATCTGTGAATCTCAAAGATCTTCACATCCTGGTGACTCATCTGACCTTGTGACCGGTGAAGATGCGGACACAGTTTCCGGTCAGGACGTCCCAGAGCCGGATGGTGCGATCAGAAGACCCTGTGGCCACATAATTGGAGTTTGGGTGGAAGCGGGTGCAAGTGACGTCAGCGAGGTGACCAGAAAACATTCGGAGAGGCTGGTAGTGATCCGTCGCCCACAGACTGGAAGAGAAAGAACAACACAGAACAATGAGACGGCTGCGTCTCAGCAGTTTGCTTTCCTCTGAATATAGTCAGGCGGCTTAGGACCAGATTTGAGAAGAAAGGGGACACGCCGGACAAAAGCACCAACATTTTTCCACTATTTATCACCATAGGTTTCAATTTTTGGTAGGAGCCACTTCATCAAGATTACGGATCGGAGATGGCAGCCATATAAAGTCTATGAGAAACAATAAATCTTCCAAGTCACTCAGAAGGTCAATCTTAGTGTCAAAATCTACATTTTCTGGGTCAAGGAATCATTTATAGCTATTGAGAATATCACTAGATGACTCACTGTAAATAATGTGTTGATCAAGATCTGTCATGAGATGAAAGCGTTCCCTCGATTTTTTTGAGCAGTGTACATTGCAGCTAATCCTCACTCTCCCGTGAACATAGATTCAAAACATTTTCAACTCAGGATTCCCTGCTGCAGCACTTGAAGACCTACCAGTCTGGGTGAAAATGAGCATATCTATTTGATCAAATAATCATCTAGTGATGTTCTCAATAGCTTTAAATGATTTCTTGACCCAGAAAATGTAGATTTTGACACCCAGATTGACCTTCTAAGTGGCTTGGAAGATATAGCGTTTCTCATAGACTTTATATGGATGCCATCTCCGATCCGCAATCTTGATGAAGTGGCTCCTACCAAAAATTTAAACCTATGGTGATAGAGAGCATGTGGAAAAAATGTGGTGCTTTTGTCCGGCGTGTCTCCTTTATTTAGCTAAGCCGCCTGACTAATATGGAAGGACGAGTTCTTACCGGGCGACTCTGTCATGTCCCCCGGAGATAAAGTAGTACCCGTGTGGGGAAAAGTGGGTGTCCCACACTGGGTAGTTGTGGCCTTTGTAGGCCACCAGACAAGTAAATGTTTGGAGACTCCACAGTCTGACGGTCCCGTCTTCTGAACTGGACAACAAGTAGTTTCTGAAAGCGAGAAGGTAAACAGGAATCATCTTAATAATAATAATAATGATACATTGAATTTATTAGCTCCTTTCTAACACTCAAGGACACTGTACGATAGTTTAACCCTCTGGAGTCCAAGAAAGCGCCAGAGAACGACTTTTTCATGAAGTAAACACAAAGCAGCATGGAGCCCTGCTGTCAGCTTGTCTCTAAAGTTTGGGCTTTTCTAGAAGTTTCCATGTCCCATTTAGTGCGTCAAAAAAAACAACAACACCTCGACCAAGTGTAAAGTGTTATTTTCCCTTTTTTGCAGATATTTTCAAATTCTGCAGTGTGCATTCAGCATTTTAATGTAATCTTTTATGTTTAATGTTTTTATTGTGATTTTTGTGTATTTTAATGTGTTTTTTGTGTGTTTTTGTATATTTTGTGTTTTTTGTAATTTTTTGTAGGTTTTTATATGTGTTTTTATATGTGCTTTTTGTCATATTTTGTGTGTTTTTTGCAATTTTTTGTGTGTTTTTTTTAAAAAAATGTATTTGTAATGTATGTGTGTTTTTGTGTATTTTGAATGCCTTTTTATGTGTTTTTTTGTAAAAAAAAATAAATAAAAAAAAAAAGTTTTTGTGTGTTATTTTGTGAAGGTTTTTGTGTGTTTTTGGTGTGTGTTTTGTGTTCAAAATGTTGATCCAGTAAGTCAAAATGAAAAAATGATCAGGTCATATAGGTGAGGCTGTGTTGAAAAAAAACAGAATGAAAACAAGACACAAGAAATAAAACAAAACAAAGAGAGCGGTGCGGTTTCAGAAAAACAATAAAACAAAAAAAGAAAAAGTGCAGTCAACCAAACGGAGTAAGCTAGTTGGAACAGATGTTGGTTGCACATGAAGAAGTGACTTTTTAAATACACAGGCTGACTAAAATAATGTAAGCCACAAAAATAAACAATGAAATGATTGCTACCTGTCGGGGCTGAAGCTGATGCCGTACACTGGGCCGCTGTGTCCGTAGAGGATCTTTGACTCGCTGGCCGTCTTCTCGTCCATGATCCTCTCCAGCACATCGTCTGACTCTTTGTCGATCAGATTCAAGTCTTGAGAGAGAGAAAATAAGTACATTAGTGTTATAAACCATCAGAATAACATGGAGCCAGGTAAATCACTGGTGTTCACTCGTACCTGCTGCAGACTTGACCTTGCGGAGCTTCTTGGGTGTGACGCTCCACACTCTTACTGTGGAGTCAGCGAAGCCTCCTGCGATCAGGCTGGAGTCGTCTGTGAAGTCCACTGCTGTCAGACCCTACAGGACGTAAAGGGACAATAATTAGAACTGACGCCCCTGTAGTTTGCAATTAACCATCCACTCTCTAAGGCAGAGGTGTCAAACAAGAGAGGCAATACCAAATTATTATAATAATAATAATAATACTACATTTTATTTGTAAAGCACGTTTCATACAGAAATCTCATAGTGCTACAGAAACCAGAAACAAGAAAGAGAAAACTCATTAAAATCAGCAGTAGATAAAAAAGAGACACGGGTAATAAAGTACATTATGCAGAGACAATAAAAACATCTAGGGACAACCTAAAAATGCCTCCCTGAACAGAAAAGTTTTAAGCCCTTTTTTAAAGGTGTCCACAGACTGGTATTATTATTATATTATATTATTATTATTATTATTATTAGAAGCAGCTTTTAGTGTTTATGCACCAAATCTCTGGAACAAACTCCCAGAGAACTTGAGGTCTGCTGCAACTCTCAGCTCTTTTAAATCAAGTCTGAAGACTTTTCTGTTTCCATTTTAACCTGTAATGTTTATTCATTCGCTCTTAAATGTTTTATTCATTCACTTTTTTTTTTTTTTTAAATTCGCTTTTAAATGTCTTCTAATGTGTTTTATGTATTTTAATCTTGCCCCGTGTGTTTTTTGGTCATTTTGCGTCTTTTTTTTGGTCATTTTGTGTATTTTTTTGTTATTTTGTGTCTTTTTTGGTCATTTTGTGTCTTTTTGTTGGTCATTTTGTGTCTTCTTTGGTCATTTATGTCTTTTTTTGGTCATTTTGTGTCTTTCTTGGTCATTTTGTGTCTTTTTTCGGTCATTTTGTGTCTTTTTTTGATCACTTTGTTCAAAAACAAAGTTTTTGGTCATTTTGTGTCTTTGTTTGGTCATTTTGTGTATTTTTTGGTCATTTTGTGTCTTTTTTTGGTCATTTTGTGTCTTTTTTTGTCATTTTATGTCTTTTTTGGTCATTTTGTGTCTTTATTTGGTCATTTTGTGTCTTTTCTTTGGTCATTTTGTGCCTTTTTTTGGTGATTTGTGCCTTTTCTTTGGTCTTTGGCATATTAAATTGGGGGTCGCGACTCAAAAAGGTTGAGAACTACTGATCTAAGGCTTGCTATGTGAAGAGTTTTTACCTGGTAAGCATTGAGGAAAGTGTAGAAGCAGATGGAGGGCAGGTTCTCTGGTCCCAGGCGGATCCTCTTCGTGGCCTCCTTCATGTACATGATCTTGTCCAGCTTGTCTGAATCCTTTAGTTCTGGGAGAGGAATCCTGGACAAGAGAACATCAACTGTCACTGACTGATCCACAAACAGCGTCAGGATTTTTAAAAAGAGCTTGCAGTGTGTAATTAAATAAAAATATAAAATATAACAGTCTTTTTTTTTTTTTTTTTTTACACAATATGGCAGCCATTTATGGATTATTATACTAAATATAACCCCATGAAAAATTAACAAATGTAAATTTTGGAAAACTTGTATTATTAATATTTAAATCTTTTTTATTTGTAAACCTTATTTTTGTTTTGATATTTGATTTGTACCTAGTCTGTGAAGGTGCATTAGGATCCTGCTTCTTGCTCTTGGAGCCCATGCTGTCCTTTTTAGGTTTCTTCTTCTTTGGTTTTCCCTCCTCGTTCTCCGCCTCCTCGTCCTCGTCATCAAGAGGAAGCTCAATTTCCGGTTCCTTCAGCAGTCCATAGTAAACCTGATGGAGTCATGATAAAACAGCAAACATATATTATTATTTTTATTATATTATATTGTATATAAATATATGTTATATATGTTTTTGTGCACATTTTCTTTATACGTTAATGATTAAGTGGTGGCTGGCTGTCTGTTGCTTCTGTTTTGTTTTATCTGTTTGTTTACTTTTATTTATTTATTTTTTCCTCTGTTGGGTTTTTTCTATGTTTCTTGTACTGTATGTGTCTGTATATATATATGTGCCAAAACTTTGCATAAATAAAATTTACAAAAAAAAAGACAAACAGCAAACATATCAGAGTTGTTTTAAAAAACATGACAAGACAAAGAATTATGTCACCTAGGGCTGGGCGATATATCAATATAAAAGATATATCAATATATTTTTAAATGTGATATGGAATTAGGCCATATCGCATATATCGATATAGTTCAATTTTATTTAATTTTTTTTATATATAAGTGCTGCCCTTACTAGGGTTTGTCATATTTAGTTCTTTTGTAATGCTAATTATTATTTTCTCATATAAATGTATTTATTTCAGAAAAAGATTGGCCTATTTTATTTCATAGGCTATTTTTATTTAAGATATTTTTTATTTAAATGTTTTATTTTGTTGCCACTGTTTTTAAATTATTTTATGTTTTGTTGTACAGTGACCTTGGGTGTTTTGAAAGGCGCTTAAAAAATAAAATGTATTATTATGGAGTTTTGATTTTTTTTTTTAGGTTTCGGTTTTAGGTTTATTTTATTTGCACAGTTAGAATTACATAAAATGACAAAGATAACATATAATGTAAAGTGCAGGGAGAGGCAGAAAACCCAGATGGGCTAATTTAAAGCCTCCACCTAAAATTTCATAGTTATTAGAAAGTAATAAACTGATAATAGAAAAAACAAATGTATAACATCAACAAGTTATAATGACAATAACAAAAACAATTAAAAACAAAAATGAACATGTTAAAAAGTGTATTTGTGTGTGAATTAGATCATATTTGAATGTGACTAAACATTTATTCTCACGCGATAAAAGTATCAGGATATATTTCTTATATCGATATTCAGCCTAAATATACGGGGATATGACTTTTGGTGCGTATTGCCCAGCCCTAATGTCACCATGGCAACATGTTGGTGTATGACTCATACCTTGGCCTTGTTGGCCTCTCTCTTGGCCTCTCCTGCCAGGCTGCCAGACATGGCGTCAATCTGGCTCTTGCTGCGCGGCATGCCATCGAAGATGTCGATGTAGAGGTGCTCCTGGATGATGTTCCAGATCTGGTTGTTCTGGCGCTCCTGCAGGTGTCTCTTCAGCAGCTGGTAAGAGTCCCGGGAGATCCGCAGGACGAACTTGCTGGTGCGGAAGTCCAGCAGGGTCTCGTTGCCCCTCATGTGCTCCCGCTTGGACAGGCTGGACAAAACACGCAGGTCGTCCTCGTAGTAACACTCTTGATCGCCACTGTACCTGAGACACAGAGAAACAAAAGAAAGAGTGTTTATCACCCAATAATAATAATAATAATAATAACTTTATTTATATAGCACCTTTCAAAAGCAAGTTACAAGGTGCTGTACAACAGGAATAAAACATATCAAATACAATTTACTGACAACAACAAAATAAAACAACAAGAAGAAATTACATTAAAAAAATAAAAGCAATGGTGAGCCTAGGTTGTTTTTTTTTTTGTTTTTTTTGTATTGTTTTTCCTTACTATAAGTATAAGTATTATTGTTATTGCAATGCATACAGTGTCCTACATGTTTTGTTTTGTTTTTGTTTGTTGTTTCTATTTTGTTTTTTGGGGGGGGGGGGGTTAAGTCATACAAAAAACAAAAAATGATGTGAGCATTAGTCCAAGTTTTCTTTTGTGAATGTTGTATTTTTGTACATGTCCTGTACTATCAGCGCTCAATAAAAATAATTGTCAAAATGTAAAATGTAAAATTCAAAATCACCACTCACAACAAGGTAATCATACAACAGTAATAAAAGGAAATTAAGAGAAGGCCAATCGATAAAAGTGAGTTTTTAAAAGAGATTTAAAAGAAGCCACTGAGATCGCCGGGCAGCTACTTCATCCTGTGGGGTCTATTATTTGTTTGACGTTCCGAGGTCATGTAAAACCAAAGATATGATCGTTTTAATTTGATATTACAAAATTATTTATTCAAGTGTAAAAGTAGGATGGGACGAGGCAGGCGTGGCGTTTTGCAAAAATTGGGGAAAAAGGGGTCTAATCATCTCACACTCCTCCTATAAATAAACATGTTTTTATGGTAATTTTGTGTATGGTTTTGTTATATTTGAATTTTACTTGTATATGTTCATATCTGCAACCTTTGTTTACATTTTTTAGGTCCGAAACAGTTCATTGAGCATATTTGTGGTTTTTATTGTCTTAAATAGTATAATTTTATTTCAGATTTCATGATTTTTGTGTATTTTTGGGCTCAGCATGTTAATAAAGTGGGTTAAAGTGAAAAAAATAATTGTCAGATCATGTTGGAGTTGTGCTGAGAAAATACCAAATACCAAACATGGGTATAGTAAATATTATATGGTATATAAAGAGCAGATAGGCTCAGACCCCAGAGGGTCAAAGTCAAAGTTTATTTATAGAGCACATTAAAAAAAAAAAAACCTCAGTTGACCAAAGTGCTGTACAGTTATTAAAATAGAATAAATCATGCACAAATAAGTATAAATAAAAACAATGAAAACAATAAAATACTAAAAACAGTAAAACAATAAAATAAAATAGTAATAAAAACTCAGTCCAAAACAGAGTTAGAGATAAAAAAAGACAAATAAAAGGGTAAAAAAAGTTTAAAGAAATCCAAGGATTCTTGCCTAGCTGGGACTGAACGCCAAGGAGAATAAATAGGTTTTTAATAATGAGGTTAAACAAAGTCAAAAATATGCAATGTGCAACAAAACTTACTTTTCAAAGAAGGCCTTGGCCTCACTTTCATGATTGTTGTACACCAGTTCCAAATACATGTGCACAAACAGCGGGTAGAAGACCTGGGACAGCTCCGCTCGGTGACAGTCCAGAACCGATTCTATGAACTTCTTCAGGCCGTTGTAGTAAACCTGGTAGAGCGCCGGGTCGCCCTGCTGGCTGTAGGCCGACAGAACCACGTTAACGTCCGGCTGATCCTCGCCAACAGCTGCAGAAGAAGAAGAAGACGTCAGAATGAGACGAGCATTCTGTTAAAAACAATATCGCAATAGCCTTTTTTTGTGTCATTTAGGTAAAGAATAAAGGCATTGTAGAACCTGATAATGTAATAACTTCCCGATAATGTAATAAAGTGCATTTCCCAATAATGTAATACACTTTTTTTACCAATAATGTAATAAAGTATTACATTAATGGGAGGTTATTACATTATCAGGTTAGCCTTCATTTAGCAAGTCCTGATAATGTAATAATTCCCCAATATTGTAATAATTTAACAGCAGACCACCCATTACTTGGGTTCAAGTGGTGATACTGTGTATCAACTCTAGCTCCAGAGCTCTAGCGCCACCAACAGGTCAAAGTTGAATGTTTATTCACTTTTGACCCGTTCATCTGTTTTTCACAAACGAGGTATCCATGACAACCGAATGATTCAACAGCTTCTTGAAATCAAAAGGTGCTTGGTGTTATACTTTATTACATTATTGGTAAAAAGTGTATTACATTATTGGGAAATGCACTTTATTACATTATCGGGAAGTTATTACATTATCAGGTTTTATTACATTTTCAATGGACTCAAGTGCAGATTTTTATTACATTATTGGGGTTATTACATTATCGGGAATTTATTACATTATCAGGTTCTACATGCCTTATAACTTAATATTTAAAATTGAGGGATGGTATGACAACTAAGCCAGCTCCATGATAACTTAGAAAAATTCAAATGTTGATTTGGACCAAAGTTGAGTATGTCAGTCATTTTTCACATTGTTATTACAAGCATGTCTTGTAGGCACTTTTTTGCATTAAATTTGAAGTTTTGCATGTTCCTCCCACAGTCCAAAAACATGCAGTTTAGATTTAATTAGTGACTCTAAATTGCCCATAGGAGTGAATGGTTCTGTCTCTATGTTCTGTCTAGTTAGTTTAGTTACACTTACACTGAAGTGCATTTTGGAACTTGAATGAAAGCAAGTGGGTGAAAAGTTACTTTTTTAACCTCTCAAACACAGAGATTTCTTGCTTTTCTCTGTTTTACGTCATGTAATTGAATATTTTGGGGGTTTTGTTCAGCAAAAGAAGACATCTCCTTGGACTTTGAGCAAATGTGATGGAATTTTTAAGTATTTTGTGACATTTTATGGACCAAATTATTATTTAATTAATCCAAAAAGTTATCATTTGTTGCAGCCCCCAAAGCTCTTCAATAATAGTAGTAATAAGTAAACATTTCCCTGTGAGGTGCAGTGGAGTTGAAGTATGAAGCAGCACGAAAAGGGAATACTCAAATTAGGGCTGGGTGATATATCGATACATTTTTAAATGTGATATAGAATTAGACCATATATAGAGCATGTATAGTTCTTTTTTTTCTTTCTTTAGATATAAATGCTTTACTAGGGTTTGTCATATTTAGTTCTTCTGTTTTTTATTACAGAAAAAGACTGGACTATTTTATTTCATAGGTTATTTTTATTTAAGATATTTTTTTAATTTAAATGTGCACTTTACGGAGCTCTGATTTAAAGAAAAGGTACTCCTGTTGTTATGCAGTATTTATGTTCACTTTAAAAAAGAAAGTTGCAAAAAAACTACTTGTGACATGTCATATTTGGCTTTGACTTTGACTGAACATTTGCTCTCACTTGGCAATAAAAATATTGGGATATATATCGTATATCGATATCGTTTTTGCCTAAATCATCTCCTCATAGCCACCTATGGTAAAATCTCCTACATCCTCAGTTGATCAGATCATGTGATTTTACCCCTTTAACATAATGGCCTATGTCAAGTGTGTGACTTAAGCGGATTTATTATGCCTAAGTCGAAATAAAATGTGACTTAGGCAATTTTTTTAACATGCCTTTGTGACTTAAGCAAGATATGGTAACACTTTATTTTGAAGGTGTCTACATAAGAGTGACATGAGTGTGTCATAAACATGACATGGGGATGTGTCATGAACATTAATGACACTTTGAAGTAACATTTATGCTCATGATACTTGTCATGTCATGTTTCTGACAGGCTTGTGTGACTCTTATGTAGACACCTTCAAAATAAAGTGTTACCATATCTTGCTTAAGTCACAAAGGCATGTTCAAAAAATTGCATTGGGACCAGTGCTCGGTGCGATTGCCCCTTGGCCCTAATTAAAAACAAAAATGAACATGTAAGAAAAAAGTGCATTTGTGTGTGAATTAGATCATATTTGGCTTTGACTGAACATTTGTTCTCACGCGATAAAAGTATCAGGATATATATCGTATATCGATATTCAGCCTAAATATATCAGGATATGACTTTGGGATGTGTCATGAACATTAATGACACTTTGAAGTAACATTAGTGCTCATGATACTTGTCATGTCATGTTTCTGACAGGCTTGTGTGACTCTTATGTAGACACCTTCAAAATAAAGTGTTACCATATCTTGCTTAAGTCACAAAGGCATGTTTAAAAAATTGTCATTTATTTCTCTTATGTTACATAATGTACACACAGTGTTATTACTATGCCAATAGCCATCCTTTGTTACATCATTTTTGAGTGAAATGATCAATAAATGTCATATGTTACACTTTTAGTGAAGTTTTTTGTGTTTCCTGCAAAACTAGAAAAAATGAGTTAGCCGGTTATTTTAACACGGTGACGATATTCAGCCTAAATATATCGGGATATGAATTTTGGATAGGGGTGTGCCATATCGTATCGTTCACAATAATATCGGTATATTTTTTTATGGTTAAAAAAAATGCACATCATGATATTGGCAACATTCGTACTTCTTGATGTAGTGGCGTAAGGCTAACAATTAAAGTTGTTTTAATCACAAAAAGCCACTTAGTCTCTGTCGCTAAACACATGCAGCTTTCAAAATAAGAGCACGGTGTGTTAACAGAATCCACCACAGAACTTACAAGAAGACTGTCAAAATAAGATGCCTTAAATAAAACATACAAGAACCTTTATTCTCCTTTACAAAATGTCATTAAAATACGCCCCCGAAACCCCTAAATGGTTATTTTTATTACTTGCTCATACTGAAGAGTCAAGAGTAATTTTTTTTGTATTTGGAAACTGTTGAGATTTGCACTTCACACTACATTTTAGATTTATATTTATTTATACAGACTAAAAAAAATATATATATTGTGATATTCTTTTAGGGCCATATCGCCCACCCCTAATTTTGGTCCATATCGTCCAGCCCTAACTCAAATACAGTACTACTAGTACTTCTAAACTGTACTCTAGTACAGTATTTCAGTAAATAGCAGTTACTTAGTTACAGTTCACCATTGGTTTTGCATGGGGGAAGAACTTCTAGGTGATGTTACATTGACAGGAAACGGCTGGATTCAGCATGAAGCAGCGGTTCACAATAAAAAAAAAAAACCGGAGCTTGTAATAACCATTAATTAACAAGTAATAAGGCCCTTGTAAGTCCTTACAAGATGCTTATTAACATTATTGTGTGTTTATAAGCTTATATAAGTGTTAATAATGGCATTACAAACACCCATGACCCACCCATTATGTCTTTGCCATGCCTTTATTAATCTTATTTTGTTTGCCTATTGATATTAAAATATACTTAATTGCTCATCTATTATAAGTCTCTATTATAAGGCTCTGTCTCCACTGTGTTAAAGTGTTCATGTGTTAATGTGTTTTAGTCCTTTTGGTCATTTAATTTCTTTTTTTGGTCATTTTGTGTTGGTTTTTTTTGTCATTTTATGTCTTTTTTTGTCATTTCATGTCTTTTTTTGGTCATTTTGTGTCTTTTGGTGGTCATTTTGTGTCTTTTTTTTGGTCATTTTGTGCCTTTTTTGGTGATTTGTGTCCTTTTTTGGTCATTTTGTGTCTTTTTTTGGTAATTTTGTGTCTTTTTTTTTGGTAATTTTGTGTCTTTTTTTGGTCATTTTGTGTCTTTTTTTTGGTCATTTTGTGTCTTTTTTTTGTCAATTATACCATTATAGAATTTTTGGTAACGCTTTATATTAAGGTCCTTGTAATAACCATTAATTAACAAGTAATAAGGCCCTTGTAAGTCCTTACAAGATGCTTATTAACATTAGCCAAGCCAAGTTGTGATACTGGACCTTTAGTTGGCGCCGGGACCGGAGCGGAGGCTGAGCTGGTCACCCGGCTGAGCAGAGAGCTCGCATCCCCGCCGCCGCCGTCTCCGTCCGCCGCCTGCCCGGAGCCTGCCCCGGAGGAATCCCCCGCCTTTAGTTCAAGTGAATCCTCCGGTAATCCCGCTTCGCGACGCAAAATTTCGACGGACTCGGTCAGTTTGTTCTTTCGGAGGAACTGCAGGACTGCCAGCAGGGTCTGCTGGTCCTCCGGGGCTCCCGCCGCCGGTTTGTTGCCCCCAGCCGGAGCGCTGGAGCCGGGGGACGTAGAGAGCAACCGTCCGTCGGTTGCATTATTATTTCCGCAGCCATCGTTTGATGGTTCTGTTTTTATGTCTTTCTCTTCCACCAGACCACCTTGTACGGCCGCCATTTTAAAAATGAATTGCGCATGTGCGAGGTTTAAAAACGGGAAACACTATTCGTTTAAATCCGGTCATCTGATTGGTCCTCATGATGAAACGTCATCATGTGTAAAGCAGAAGTCCCGCCTTCCTCCCCATTAAGTCAATGGAAAGTGGCCTGTTGCATAGATAGATAGATACATAGATAGATAGATAGATAGATAGATAGATAGATAGATAGATAGATCTGAGCTCTACAATCTGACTGGATTATAAACTATCTTCTACTTTATTTCATAAACAGATATTTAATTTCAGTCAAAAAATGATCTCTTATTTTATTGTTGTTATTACATTTTTTTATCTTTCATATCAATTCCATTTGTATTTATTTTATCTAATTTTTATAGCTTTTATTTGTATTATTATTTATTTATTATAGCTTTTAAATACATTTTTTCATTATTTTTTTCTTCTTGTTTTGCCTTTTTTCTAATCCTTTAATCTATTTTTTTATTGAATTCACTACTATTACCCTTTTTTTTTAATTCTATTTAATTACTTTTACTTTTAGTTGTTTTTGGCTTTTTCTGTGGTTTTTACAGTTTTTACAGACTTTGTCTGTAAAGTAGTGTAGATAGATAGATAGATAGATAGATAGATAGATAGATAGATAGATAGATAGATAGATAGATAGATTACTTTATTCATCCCTGAAGGGAATGTTATCACAGCAGTCCGGTATTCAAGTACAATAAAATACAATAGAATAAAATACTGAGGTAGCATAAATAAAAACAACAATAGAAAAAAACACAGAATAGAACAAGAACACTTAAGAAGTTAAAAAAAAAACATCAGTTGGTAGGATGGTTGGCAAGATGATGGTAATAATTAAACTGGTGATATGATGGCAACAATGCTATATAATAGTGACTAGACGGTATATAATAATAATAATAATAGTACAGTATATAATATAATATATATAATATAATATGTAATAATAGATAATAAACAATATAAAAATACAATGAAAAGTATAAATTAAGTAATTATGGATGTATAACATGATGTACAGGTACATCTAAAAAAATTACAATATCATGAAAAAGTTCAATATTTTTTATCAGTTATTTCAGAAAGTGAAACTCATACATTATATAGATTAATTACACATAGAGCGAAATATTTCAAGCCTGTTTTTCTTGTAATTTTGATGATTATGGCTTACAGATAAGGAAAACACAAAAGTCTCAAAAAATATTGAACTATTTCATGATATTCAAATTTTTTGAGATGTTCCTTTATAATGATGATAATAAAATAAATAAATACATAAATAATAATAATAGAACCAATAATAATACATTAATCATATTTGAATAGTTATTTTGTTGAAAACAGACATGTTTGTTTAGATTTTTATATTATCTTCTTTTCTTTTTTTGGTGCCGTTCAGGAAATATCCGTCAAACTGCTCATCAGTTGTGTCAATAAGGTATTTCAAACTTTTTAAATTTTCCTAAATCATGTATTTTTATTATGCTCTCAAGGAAAAATGAAACTGGTTTTGGCGTATTTTATCAACAGCTTTTATTTATTTTTTCAAGAGATACATATTGTCATCTTTAAGATATAACCTTAATTATAAATTCGCAAGTGTATTCTTTTTATTCTATTTCTGGAAGAGCGCAGTTATAAAAATGTCAAATCATCTTTTAGTTTCTTTTTGTGAGAGCTAAATTTACATATGACATCATCACATATTGATCGCAGGCTGCTGAATTAAAATCAATATTGCAGCAGACTGTGATATTTCTGATCCCAGCAAATATCACACCATTTTCAGAGGAATAGAGCATTAATTGCATCGTGATGAAGCTTGTTATTTACATGCTTGCTAGTTTTGTTTCTTCATTTATATCCCATAATTATATCAACAATAGGTTACATTTTACCCCCAGTAGTTCTCAAATAAGCTATTTGCATACTTGCTATGCATGAATATGGCACCTATTATTATTATTATTATTTCCATTTTATGTAAGGTTAACTGTATATATTTCAGCGGTAATTATCATTTTTATTTAAGAAGTGGAAAGGTTTAATCGTGCAGAATTAGATAAGTACCATTTCCTACCAGATGGTGGCGCTTTGGTCCCACACAACCCTGCTGCAGCTCTTCAGTGTCCCATCCAGATGACTTCCTTGGACAAATGTAATTAAAACCACAGGTGCAAGAAATTATTATTTGCATTAGTAGGTAAACTGATAAAAAACATTTTATTAATTGATATTTGTGTTATCTACAACAGTAGCTCTCAACCTTTTTGAGATAAAAAACAACAACAAAATGACCAGAAAAGACACAAAATGACCAAAAAAGACACAAAATGACTAAAAAAAGACACAAAATGACCAAAAAAAAACACAAAATGACAAAAAAATACACAAAATGAACAAAAAATACACAAAATGATCAAAAAAAGACACAAAAATGACTAAAAAAGACACAAAACGACCAAAAAAGGAAACAAAATGACCAAAAAAGACACAAATTGACCACAAAATGATCAAAAACAGACACAAAATGACCAAAGAAGACACAAAATGACTAAAAAACCCCACAAATGACCAAAAACCCACACAGTGGAGACAGAGCTGACCCCCAGAAATCATCTTGCGACCCCAATTTGGGTCCCGACCCCAAGGTTGAGAACAGCTGATCTACAAAAGGCCAGCAAATGAAAAAAAAATCCACCAGAGCCCATAGTTACGCCCTCATCATAAGAAAACTAGAAATTTTTATTTTTAGGGACAAATATCTGTGCTGTGCTTCTACTCAGTGCTTTTAAAACATTTGTTCATGAAATATTCTTCTGAGCTCTACAATCTGACTGGATTATAAACTATCTTCTACTTTATTTCATAAACAGATATTTAATTTCAGTCAAAAAATGATCTCTTGTTTTATTGTTGTTATTACATATTTTTTTTATCTTTCATATCAATTTAATTTGTATTTATTTTATCTAGTTTTTATAGCTTTTATTTGTATTATTATTTATTTATTATGGCTTTTAAATACATTTTTTCATTATTTTCTTCTTGTTTTGCCTTTTTTTCTAATCCTTTAATCTATTTTTTTAATTGAATTCACTACTATTACCCTTATTTTATTTTTTTTATTCTATTTAATTACTTTTACTTTTAGTTGTTTTGGGCTTTTTCTGTGGTTTTTACAGTTTAGACTTTTTCTGTCTTTTCATTCACCTGTATGAAAGTTGTTGTACAAATCAAGTTTGATTGATGCCACACTGTAAAAAAAAAAATCTGTTTAATTTACGGTAAAATACCGGCAGCTTTGGTTGCCAGAACTTCACTGTAAAAAATACAGTGAGCGTATGTAAATGTAAATATCAGCAAAAACTGTAATTTATACTGAATAATCCCATTACTTTTAGGATAATTGTGTCATCATGGTATTTCTCCATTAATTTTACATCAAAATTTTATATTTTATATACCAAAAATTTACCAGAAAAAAGCCACAAAATGACCAGAAAAGACACAAAATGACAGAAAAGACACAAAATGACCACAAAATTTACCAAAAAAGACACAATATGACCAAAAAAGGAAACACAATTACCAAAAAAGACACAAATTGACCACAAAATGATAAAAAAGACACAAAATGACCAGAAAAGACACAAAATGACAGAAAAGACACAAAATGACCAAAAAATTTTACCAAAAAAGGCACAAAATGACCAAAAAAAGGAAACAAAATTACCAAAAAAGACACAATTTGACCACAAAATGATAAAAAAAGACACAAAATGACAGAAAAGACACAAAATGACCAAAAAATTTACCAAAAAAGACACAAAATGACCAAAAAAAGGAAACAAAATTACCAAAAAAGACACAAATTGACCACAAAATGATAAAAAAGACACAAAATGACAGAAAAGACACAAAATGACCAAAAAAGACACAAAATGACCACAAAATTTAGCAAAAAAAGACACAAAATAACCAAAAAAAAGACACAAAATTGACCAAAAAGACTTTTATGGCAGTTGAATTTAAAGTTTTATGATATTCTTTGATTTACAGTAATTAAAAGTATTCACTACGGTGATGTACAATGTTTAATTTGACAACCTATTTCTGATGCAATTTGACAGTGTTTTACTGTAATTTCTACCGAGGTTTTTTACAGTGTATAAGGTGAAGAACCTGCAGGTTTTACTATATAACATGCACTTTATAGGCTCTTGATCAATGCAGCTTTATGCTTTGCAAAGTTGGATTGATTAAATGTTTCACATTCACCTTGTAGCGGCGAGGAAACACACGACAGAAAAAAAACGACATACAAGTATCAGCAGTGCTCGCTTTGCATTCTGCTGAGGCTGAATTTCTGCCGATACACAGTAACACTATAAACTCCCTGTCAGACACACACTCATATACTGCTGACTCTGCATGTTCCGGGTCACTGCAACATCTGTTTTCATTTCTAGGAGACTGTCACTATAGAAAATCTGAACTTAATAACATTTCATTTTATTTGTGCACGAGCACCGGCAGCATTTCTCATTCATTTCCAATCTCTTCCATTACAGAACTTCACACAAAATATGTCTTAATTATACCATTATAGAATATTTGGTAACGCTTTATATTAAGGTCCTTGTAATAACCATTAATTAACAAGTAATAAGGCCCTTGTAAGTCCTTACAAGATGCTTATTAACATTATTGTGTGTTTATAAGCTTATATAAGTGTTAATAATGGCATTACAAACACCCATGACCCACCCATTATGTCTTTGCCATGCCTTTATTAATCTTATTTTGTTTGCTGAACAATATCTAAGGACACATTTTTAAGCACAGCCCATGTTAAAAGTATATTTTGTATGTATATATATATTTTGAGTTTCTTATTTTGCACCAATGGGAGTTGCACTCCAATTTCGTTGTATATACAATGACAATAAAGGCTATTCTATTCTATTATTGATATTAAAATATACTTTATTGCTCATCTATTATAAGTTAACTATAAGTTAACTATGCTTTTTGCAACTACCGGATCTAAAGCGAGTACAATGCCTTATTACTTGTTAATTAATGGTTATTAAGGACCTTATTATAAAGCGTTACCAGAATTTTTTTTCTAATACTTGTGCAAAAATCTTTCTTCTAACCTATTACAAACTTATTATATCTGAGGTGGACTCGTGGAAGCTCCTCTCTCCTCATTCTAACACAGATATTCTCAACCTTGGGGTCGGGACCCCAGTTGGGGTTGCGAGATGATTTCTGGGGGTCGCCAAATCATTTTGGAAGTCAGCTCTGTCTCCACTGTGTTAAAGTGTTCATGTGTTTTAGTCCTTTTGGTCATTTAATGTGTTTTTTTGGTCATTTTGTGTTGGTTTTTTTTGTCATTTTAGGTCTTTTTTCGTCATTTCATGTCTTTTTTTTTGGTCATTTTGTGTCTTTTTTTGGTCATTTTGTGTCTTTTTTGGTCATTTTGTGTCCTTTTTTGGTCATTTTATGTCTTTTTTTGTCATTTCATGTATTTTTTTGGTCATTTTGTGTCTTTTTTGGTAATTTTGTGACTTTTTTTGGTCATTTTGTGTCTTTTTTGTCAATTTGTGTCTTTTTGTGGTAATTTTTTGTCATTTTGTGGTCAATTTGAGTCCTTTTGTTAAAAGTAACAATACAATATAAAAAATATATAAATACACAGACAGAGAGATATTTTAGTTGTAAAATTCGTCATATCAACTGAGTTTGTATGATCTGAACTGTGCGTGTGAGATTCTGTTCAGTGAGTGGACTCAAAAAGGTTGAGAACTACTGCTCTAACATAAGAGGGATAACCCAGCAGCAGGTCTAAGATGCAGACTGAGGACTGTAGAGAGGGGTGGGACAAAAGAAGAAGAAGGGTTCACAGCAGAAACAGCAGGGCGTTGTGTAACATTGCGGTGGTGAAGCTGTGTGGAGAGAGATGGGGGCGGGGTGGGGTTGGTGGAGGAAACAAACACGTTGACAGGAGCAGCTCAGGGCGTGGTCATCAGTGCAGGCTCACTGTAACGTGGCTAATTAAGAGTGAGGACACATGACCCCCAATAGTGTACTGTAGGTGATATAATCAGCAATTTTACTCCACATGGTTGACGTAGCTCTTATTGTACTTACGGAGCAGATATGCAGATGAGAAGGGCTGAAACTAGCGTGTCAGGCTGAAGGTTATTGATTTAAGATCTATAGGTGTTCTCTTCATATGGCAATTTACATGCAGCCTGCTGTGCTGCACCACAGGGCTGCACCTGCTCCACCATAAAGGGACCAGAGGCACGTGCCAGTGTTTTTGTATATAATCACTTCACTGTTGTGGTGAAGTGCTTTTATTTTGAAATGATAGATAATAAAGACAGAAAGAGAATCTCATCTAGATTAGATTAGATTCAACTTTATTGTCATTGCACATGTCACAAGTACAAAGCAACGAAATGCAGATAGCATCTACACTGCAAAAAAAAGAAAAGTTGGGTGAACTCAAAATTTCAAGGCAACAAACTTCGATACAATTTTGAGTTGGACAATTAAACTAAATATTTTAATTTTGTTTTTGAGTTTGCTCAACTCTGAATTTCTCTGGCACGATTGTAACGCCGCTATGAAATGTCAGCTAATGTTGTGACCACAATTTTGAGTTAGCATTGATACGCTAATGGCTACTCTTGTAGCTGTAACAAGCAGTGCCGCTAGCATCAGTTAGCCGCTAGCATCAGTTAGCCGCTTGCATCAGTTAGCCGCTTGCTTTCGCTAATGACCTAATTTCCCAACAAAGAAATAAGAGTTATCAGAACTATTGTCCCTTGTTGTGAACCCCAACTTAAAGATATAAATAACAACAACTCACCAACTTGTTTTTGAGCAGACAACTGGCTTCCTTTGTTGTGCTAATTTACATTATTGCCCTAAATGTCAGTAATTTATATTTCCAAGTTTTACCAAATTAAATCACTGTTTTAGGCCAAAAAATTAAAGTTGGCTTTTTTGCAGTGTAACCAGAAGTCCATTAGGCAGTAATTGTGAATCATATTGCAATATATACAGGAATGAATTGTATAAAAATGCAGTGTGTATATATATATTGCTATAGATTATAAATGAAATAAATAATAAATGCAGATCTAACTGTACATTAGTGCAAGTAGATATATATGTATCTAGCTGCTGTGATGCTTCATGGCAGCTCAGCAGTGTTGACATTGATTTTTAATAAAGCTGAGTGATTATATGCAGCAGTCAGCTGGTACTCAAAGATTGATTTGTGTAAGTGAAAAGAGACTGCGATATTTTGATGAACTGACACAATTATAAAAACAATTTACTCTACTCTTTTTTTTAAACATATATTTATTGGATTTTGTGTTAATATAACAACATCCAACAACCAAAACTTCACAAAGCAGCAATGAAAATAATAATTAAAATGTCAATAATACTGAAAAGGACCAAAACAAATTAATAATTAAATAAATGTAGATAACAAAAAATAAATAACAAAAACAAATAAATAAAATGAAAAAAAAATGAAAAAAAATTAAACTGTGGTATTCTTACTGTAGGTTATATTCCCAACAACAAATGAGATATTTTTCATTATCTTATTTTCCCACCGCCTCCTCCATATCTCCATTCCAGCCAATGAGGCTGTTGGTGGTGTTGGTGGTGCATCTGTGCGTCCTACACCCAAACTATAACTCTGACAGCTTTACCAGAGGATTGTGAGGGAGAAGACAAATTTTCCTACGTTTCTATGTATAAATTATTTCTGTAGAGTGGAATTTGCGGCCTAGAGCGCAGTTTTCAAATTTATTTTTTGACAATTTCTTCTCTCCCTCTACACTCTGGCGATGATGTCACACACTGTGACACGAACATTCCGTGCAATACACACCCATTATAATCTCAGAATGGAGTTCAACAATTCCAGAAATATTTTCCAAATGTTATAATACTCTACATTTTTACTTCACTGCATGTTTCTGATAGCTGCAGCTGCTCCTTCTATTCCCACATTAGCTCATGAAATATGATGCAGTTAGTGTCACTTGGAACATTATAACTGGGACTGAGTATCAGGGCTCGATACCTCTAATGCATCGACTGAAATAACTCAAACTTCTCCAGTCAGGTGATACCTACATTCCATCCTTTTAGTCCCCAGATCTAGAAAACAAAGACTTTTTGTATGATTTTGCTTGCAGCCATTCATCACAACCATTCTTCCAAATAATGTGTAGTGTTATTGGTTGTTACATCAGCAGCTACAACTGACAATCATATAGGCAAAATACGTTTTTTTAAGTTTGCTGTTTTGTGTTACAAGCATCCCAAGCATATTTTTCACCCATTATATTCTGTTCAAAGAAGAAAATTTTCTTATCAACACATATTAATATATACAGTCATGGAAAAAGTTATTAGACCACCCTTGTTTTCTTTAATTTGTTGTTCTTTTTATGCCTGGTACAACTAAAGGTACATTTGTTTGGACAAATATAATGATAACAACAAAGCATAAAAGTTTAATTTAAGAGCTGATATCTAGACATTTTCCATGGTTTTCTTGATAGTGATTTTGGTTATTATCAAGAAAATCCATGAAATTGTTTATATATCAGCTGTTAAATTAAACTCTTATCAGCTATTTTTGTTGTTATCATTATATTTGTCCAAACAAATGTACCTTTACTTGAACCAGGCATTAAAATGAACAAGAAATGTAGAAAATGCAGAGACTGATATTGATATATTGGCGTGCCAAAATACCACCAAAACATTTGAAAGTATGGCTAAAATACTTAACTGTATAGTTTTGTATAGTATTTAATTATTATTTTAAACAATATTTTTTTTATGCAACTGAATACTTATTATAATATTGCTTGCTAAAAGGGTGCCGTCATTTAAATAATGTTTTTATATCATTATTATTATTATTATTATTATTATTATTATTATTATTATTATTATTATCTATATTATAATAAATATATATATTATATTTTTCATATTGCTAATTTCTCTTGTATACACTTCAATTTCAATTTTTCCCCCACTTTTTTTAAGCTAATCTAGACGTCAGTATATCAGAAATGATCATTCAAAATAAAGAGGCTCCAGATGTAATTACAGATTGTCCAAACCCAGAAACCCAGTAACATTTCACCTTCATCTGCCCTCTGCAGCACCTTTTGTCTTCTGGTTCCCAGTTTGGTTTATGTGTGGTCTCACAAGCTCTTCACAATAAAAATCAGGGAGAGACGCGTGTTCAGCTGCATGCTCCTTTCACACCTCACTGATGACTTTGCCTATATCCTGTGTGTGTGTGTGTGTGTGTGTGTGTGTGTGTGTGTGTGTGTGTGTGTTTGTGTGTCTCCCACCTCTATCTCTCTCTCTCTCTCTCTCTCTCTCTCTCTGTGTGTGTCAGGAGGCAGCAGGGTGTGGCATCACCCAGCAGACACAGCTCAGTTGGAGCACACAAAGACCCTCAAAGACAAAAAACTGCTTCATGTGCACTCAAAACCCCTGAAATTATTATTTCTGTGTTGCCACAACACACTTTGGAAGCAATAAAACATCATAATATGCACTAGACAAGAATGACAAAAAAATACACAAAATGACAAAAAAAAACAAACACAAAATGACAAAAAAATGACCACAAAAAGACACAAATTGACAAAAAAAAGACACAAAATGACCAAAAAAAGACACAAATTGACAAAAAAAAGACACAAAATGACCAAAAAAAGACACAAAATGACCAAAAAAAGACATGAAATGACAAAAAAAGACATAAAATGACAAAAAAAACAACACAAAATGACCAAAAAAAGAAATTAAATGACCAAAAGGACTAAAACACATTAACACATGAACACTTTAACACAGTGGAGACAGAGCTGACTTCCAAAATGATTTGGCGACCCCAGAAATCATCTTGCGACCCCAATTGGGGTTGAGAATAGCTGTGTTAGAACTAGAACATTAGAAAATCAAATGTTGTGCATGTTTGAGCATTACACAATGTTCACTCTTATGTCGTTATCAATTGCTGCAGATCCTGTACTTACATCCACATGGTGCTAACCAGCCCGGTGCTGATAATAACCACTGACATGCATCACTGGTTCAAATTAAAAGGCTTTTCCTTTGTGGTTAAAGTGCTCCAGGAGAAGACGCTATTATGTATGTCCTCTCAAGCTGTCTTGCTTATGTGCCAGTAAAAATGTCTTCTGATGAGACTGGAGGGAATGTTTATAGCAGATGTGCTAATTGGTATTGGTGGCTACACCCCAAGTGTGAAAAAATTAGCTGAAAATTAACATTTAAAATGTTAGATTTATGTTAGTTTGGTATCACTGTTACAGTCGTCGGAGGCAGATGCTGTAAAAATGAAAATAAAAGAAGATGAATAGCAAAAACTGTAATTAAAAAACAAGCTTGACTTTGCAGGAAAGTGTTTATGTGTGTGTTTGTGTGTGTGTGAGGAGTGATGTAGTCCTGGGAGCGCAGAGTGGGGCGTGGCAGCGTTGCTTTCACTGTTTGATTTTAATGCATGCACGTGTAGGGTATAGCTGTCTCCCAGCCGAGAAAAATGGTGCAGTTGAGCTGCATTGGCTGAAAAAATGCACCATCTCCATAATATCATGTCTTATTTTGAAGGGCCTGTTAGAATATTAGGTAACACTTTACAATAACCAACTAAGTAATGTTTATAGATAGTTTATTAATCATTTACAAAGTGCTACACATATTTAATCTTTAAATGTTTTCAGCCAATTTCTTAAAGGAATATGAATCATTTCAAAATACTTAATATGGTATTAAAAATGTTAAAATGAGTGCAACTAAAACTATTAATAAACTATGAATTAAAATGTTATTGTTCGTTAATGGTAAATTAACTATAAACTTAATATTAATATACCATCTATTTGTCATTTATAAATGATGTCGTTTCTTAAACAAAATAAATTAAATTAAATTAAAAATAAATAAATGATGTATTTACCATTCTAAATGGCCTATATATGGTTTATAAATTTTGATTAAACATTAATAAACTATCTGTTTACCATTTATAAATGAGGGTTATTGTAAAGTGTTACTGAATATTATAATAGGACATTGCTATAAAGTGTCCAGGAGGTGAAAACTACACTCCCGGATCCCGTCTTTCTCTTAAATCCTTCATCTTGAACACTTAAATGATGCTTCTCTGGTTCTCTGTTTGTGCCTCCTCACTTTCTTAGGATGGTGTTGTTGTTTTCAGGTCGGGGGCTCCAAGCAGTCAGCCAGACAGTGAGCATCTGTGACGCTCACCTGCACATTTTTAAGGAGTTCCTGCTTTTATGAAACCACTGCTTGTCTATGTTTGAGCAGTAAACGGTCAGGAAACGCAGCAAAATCCCCCACTGAGCTGAGTAAATAATTCATGAGGTATGACTCTCAGAAGAGGTGGAAAATGCCCTCAGAGAAGTAACGAGGGAGGGAGAGAGATGAAGGGAGAGAAAGGAAAAAGAGGGGTGGGAGAAGGAAGGTGTAGCATGGTGGGTGGGTGGGATGGGGATTGTGTCAGGGAATGGGAGGGGTGGAGCAGTAACAAGACAGAAAGGATGGAGCCTGAACTCAGAGGATGTTGGGTTGATAGAGAGGAAGGAGATTGTGGATGTGACAGGCAGGTGTAAAGGAAGGCGTGAAACCTGTGAATGATAAAGTGGAATAGCTGGAGAAGGGAGTTCACAGTAAAGCAGATTTTTTTTACAGTGATGTAAGAAGTGAGCAGAGAGGGAGAAAAGAGATCCAGTAGCTATTAGCAACAAAGACGAATTGCATCGATTGCATCTTCATCCAGTTTACTTACACTGAGGTGGAGCAATAAACAGAGATGGAGTGTTTGTGGTGGATTTACTAGGAATTCCCCTTGTTATTGAAGCTACATCTGAAGGATTTGGTGCACAAACACAAGCTTTGCACCTCACAGATGGAGTGTTCAGCCTAAAAAATCAAATACACATATCTTACCTCTTTCTTGTTGTGCTTTTTATCAAGCTAACGTCACTGAATCACCAGTCGGCCGGCTTTTGGCTAACATTCCATCAACATTTCCCATTAATACTAATATAAATGATCATGTTATGTTTGAAATTAATTTGTTTGAAGAGTCTAACTTCCTATCTTTCAAACCATATCTTGTTTTAACCATGTACGTTAGCCTTGGGTTTACCAGAGTCGGCAAAAGAGCGCTAACGCCGGTGAATTAGCCTAGCGCTATCTTTGTCACAAATCAGACTCTCCTCGGCATAAAACAATGGGTGCTGTTGTTTGTTTTTCTGGGGAAATTTGGATGAATTTGGATGGATGTGGATACTTCCGTCCTTCACTATAAATTACAGTACAGTTAAAATACAGACAAACTTTTGAAGGATTAAAAATACTACTCTCTATTTAGTAATCTCTAAGTTATTTTGGTATTGTAATTAGACGTAAATCTTCATGTACATATGTGACATTTCACACAGAGATTATTAAATATGTATAAATCAATTCTACCTACACTGGTTGTGGAGATCTTATTCAAATGTCAGTGAAACACCGGAAAGTGCCACATTGCAGATGTGCCCGGATAGGGCCAAAAGATCCGCCTAACTTCACCAGTAAGTGGCGGCCCCTGCCTCGGGTCGGCACTTTTCTGATCCGCTACTGAGCGGCGATTTCGCGCATGCGTGATTCATTTGCAGACTGGTGCAAACTGGACACTGAGGGGTTCAGTTCAGCTCCAGCTCTGCTGACTGCAGCTGGGAGAGACTGCTGCTGGAGGACTGGGCGGCTTGTGAGTGCTTTGGGACGTCGCTACTCATTAAGAAGAGTAACGAGTCTCCAAAAGTCTCCAATAACACACTGCAAAAAAAGAAAAGTTGGGTTAACTCAAAATTTCAAAGCAACAAACTTTGATAAAATTTTAAGTTGGACAATTAAACTAAATATTTTAAGTTTTGTTTTTTAATTTGCTCAACTCTGAATTCAGATTTTTGTCAACTCAACTGTAAATTGTATTAATTTATAATTTTAGCGCCTGTGTAAACCACTACGCTACGGACCACCCCTAATGACCGAATTTCACCGCTTTCCCGCATTTCACAACAAAGAAATAAGAGTTAGCAGAACTATTGTCCCTTGTTGTGAACCCCAACTTAAAGATGTAAGTACCAACAACTCACAAAGTTGTTTTTTAAGCAGACAACTGGCTTCCTTTGTTGTGCTAACTTACATTATTTCCCTAAATGTCAATAATTTATATTTCCAAGTTTTACCAACTTAAATCACTGTTTTAGGCCAAAAAATACAAGTTGGCTTTTTTGCAGTGCACTGGAAAAAGACGCTAGATTTGTTGCTAGTTGCTTTTTTTGAAAAAGAGTCTCTAGAAGGGTCTGATTAGTCGCTAAATATAGCGATAAAGCCGCTACAAAAAAACCTGTATGGGAACAGAGGCTGAGGGGATCTAACTAGTGGGTGTAGCCAAAAAACGCTGCTTACCAAAAAAGTACTCAGAAAGTACTCAGTCGAAACACTCTTATAGACTGTCTTGATTCGAGCTGCAGCATGTTGGTGATAGCAGCTGTAGAGATGTTCTTCTTCTCTTCAATATATATTTTGTCTGTTACTCTCTGAAATATCTTTTCATGCATGACCCGGTTACTCAATATAATCGACAAACCTTGTTGTGAGCAGTTTCATGTCGGAACTATTTCCTCTCGGCTGTACAACATCCTTCATCACAGAGTATTCTCATTCAGATACCAGCTCATTTTCACAGCCCTAACGGTTTGATATTGATGCACATGACACCCTTTTGCATCAGTTTTGAACTTGTCAGGGCCTGCTAGTTACTTTCTGCCAGGTATATGAATGGTGGCTTTTCAAAATAAACTTTTGTGCACTGATCTCCAATGCCGATTTCCAACACTCTGCAACTCACACCAAAACAGTCTATATCGATAAATTGCACAAGAGGAAAAATGTGTATTTTTGATTTGGGGTGAACTCTCCCTTTAAGCCTTTAATCCACCCTGAAAATTCTCTTGTTACAACAGTTGTATCACAAAACTTGGGGTTGAAAATCTATATATGAGGTTCGGTTGCTGCCAATCTCCCTGAAATCCATCATTATGTTACAGTAACTCCCTCAAAGCCTCCAGTGAAGTTATTTCTGGTAAGCTTCCGTCCTGTCATTCCTTATCTTGCAGAGGCTGCTCTTATTTTCTTTGACCCATGTGAGGTAGTGTGTGTGTGTGTGTGTGTGTGTGCGTGTCTGTGTGTGTGTGTATGTGCGCGGTGCACTTGTGTATGGGCGTGCATGAATGCATCTTAGAGCCTTTTGCCCATTCAAGCGGAATAATGGGTGTGAAGGCAGAGCTGTGGCACTAGAGATCTCCATTTTGGGGGGATGAAATGTGGGGAGCCTGCATTATTCAATACTGACCTAACTGGAGGACTGGATCTTGCACGCAGTTGTCGGCTCTGCTGGCCTTATGATGGGCGGGTAGCAGCCGCACAGAAGCAACCTTGTTCAAATCCCCCAGAACAGCTGGAAAAGTCTGGGTTGAGTAAATGAAATACACTTTTTACTTCGTCAAAGTGCCCTTAAGCAAGGCATTTAATCCTCATCTGCTCAAATGCAGCTGCTATAGTTACCATCAATACAAGTACTTAGGCCCCAGTTTTGCTATTTAGCTTTAGCACATATTGCACTGTACAGTAGCAGGTATAATTTTGAACATGTAAGCATGCTAACATAATGTTTGCTAGCGACATTGCCATATCTTAAGCCAGTAGTTCTCAACCTTTTTGAGTCGCGAGCCCCAATTTAACATGCATGTTGAACAGAATCTCCAACGCACAGTTCAGATCACCCAAAAAAGAAACAAAATGACCCAAAAAAGACACAAATTGACCTCAAAATGATAAAAAAAAAACAACAACAAAATGACTAAAAAGACACAAAATGACCAAAAAAGACACAAAATTATCGGCTCTAGACCAGTTTTACTGTGGGGGCCAAGGAGGGGCCAGTGTTTAATCAGAGGGGCACATTAGCACATGACAAATGGCAAAGATGATATTTAAGTATTCAAAATCTTTGAATGTCTTGAAAAAGACACAAAATTACCAAAAAAGACACAAAATGAGAAGACAGAATAACCAAAAAAAAACCCCACAGAAGACATAAAAATGACAAAAAAAGACACAAAATTACCAAAAAAAGACACAAAATTACCAAAAAAAGACACAAAAAAGACACAAATGACCAAAAAAGACACAAAATGACTTACAAAGACACGTAAAGACATGAAAAGGATTCAAAAATGGACAAAATAGCCCTATGAGACTCAATGGAGTTAAACTATTATACAATGTTCACATTCTGGGTTCCTTTTGTGTACAATGAGATATTGTTTGAACAAAAAAAAGGTTAAAATTGTTCCATTGTTCATTGTTATAAATTGATCATTTTATTATTAATTTGACACAGGGGCCACAGCAGGGGCCAAAGGCTTCTTCACAGGGGCAGTGGCCCTTGGAGGCCCCTGTCTAGAACTGCCACTGGTGTAGTATGAGACGTAGGGCCCTGTAGCGGTGGAGGATCCAGATATCTTTCGCTGGACGAATGTATGGAGTGTGGAGGTGTGTGGACCTGAATAAAGGAGTTCAGGTAGGCAGGAGCTGTGCCGTTTCTGTTTTGCAGAAAGGCAAGGCATTTAATCCTCATCTGCTCAAATGCAGTTGCTATAGTTACCATCAATACAAGGACTTAGGCCCCAGTTTTGCTATTTAGCTTTAGCTCATATTGCACTTTACAGTAGCAGGTATAATTTTGACCATGTAAGCATGCTAACATAACGTTTGCTAGCGACATTGCCATATCTTAAGCAAGCAGCAACCTCTGGGTCTGAAAAATAAGGCCAATGCAAAGTGTCATTCAAATTGCAATCTTTCTCATGGCCAGCAGAGGGAGACTACACTAGTTGAAAAAAGAAGTCTCATTGTATTGAAAGGTATAAGAAAATGAAAAAAAAAAACACTTTTCTTAATGAGTTTTTTCCCCAATACAGCATGATATTAATTTTGTGAATAATCATCCGGTTTAGAATAATATCAATAATAAAGCATGGCTTTCAGGCCTGGCTACCTGGTGATTGACAGGTCACTTCCAAGGCAACCTGTGTGTTTTTGTTTTAAAACCTTTTACAGTGTGTTTTCAGCTCAGGAAACTTAGTTTGATCTGTTAAGCGTCAATTTAAATACTACTAATGAAGTGAAAAAACTTTGGTTAACCTGAAGGTTTGTTTAAAACCTGTTTTAATACCATGCTTCTCGTGTTTCTTGACAGGGTTTTTGTCTGTTTTTACCATGTAGATTATGTGAAGGTGTAGTATGAGACGTAGGGCCCTGTAGCGGTGGAGGATCCAGATATCTTTCGCTGGACGAATGTATGGAGTGTGGAGGCGTGTGGAACTGAATAAAGGAGTTCAGGTAGGCAGGAGCTGTGCCGTTTCTGTTTTGCAGGCAAGAGACAGGCTTTGAATTTAACAAGGAGACAGTTTCTGCAGGATACACAGTTAGTGTCAGTATTACCCCCCAGAATACAGTGATTACACTGGTAATCTGTGTAAATATCGGTGAATATGCAGTTTGTTATTGTACAAATTACACAGCTGGGAGATCGTAATGATCATATCTTAAAACTGTTATTTTTTAAATGATTATTAGTTGTTTTTTACTTTCTGCACAGCCTCTCCTCTCTCTGCAGGCTACTTCTCTCTGTTCCCTCTCACGCATTTCCTGTCACTAGATCTAACCAGGCACTTTAGCGGCCCCCCCACTGCAGGTCCTTCCCAACACAATGTTGTGCACCACAGTTTCTTTATCACTATAAATAATGCAGGCCCCATCTAAAACTAATAAGGCGGCGCGGCGCAGGGATGCCACATAACAGACTCAAACCAAGAAGCACGCAGAGTCCTATTGAAGCATTTTGATTCAACTCATTGTTTCATGCGTCCAAAACTGTATGTCTTCATAATCCTCACCACGTAGTATTACATCGCAATTATTGCTGTAATAATGAATTTATGTTTGTTGTTGAACTGCATGGTGCTAATACAGAATGAAGCTTTATGTAAGAGACAATTCACTGCATGAATGTCCTTTGTTCCCCAACAATCCAAACCTCTTCAGATAGCTCCCCTGCCAAATTGGCCCTCTTTGCGGTTCAACGAGCATGTCTAAAGATTATCACAGACACACACACACACATGCACACACACGCTGACTGACAGCTGCGGTGTGGGTAAGATAAAGAGGTGGCCTCCAATTTGCTAAAGGTCAGAGCCCTGGTACTTATAGCCTAAATCAATAATTATAATTTGTAACCAATGGCAATGTGAGAATTTTAGAGATAAATAATTAAGATTTCATTATTTTTATGGTCTTGTCTGTTGTTTTGCTGTGATATTTAGTCATTTCCACGTGTGTTTGGACATTTTTATGGACATGAAAAGTGAATAATCCAAAAAAGACCCGAAGAAAGAGAAATGGCTGTATTATTAGCTCTTTCCATCCGTCCCCTCATAAATTTGAATAACTTATCGAGGGGTATTGCACCTCTCCGTCCAAGTGTGTGTCACATTGGCAGGATTTTTATAGGACATCCAGGACAAAAGACTGGCGGATGGAAAGATCCATGTCTCGCACATAGCGAGTGTTGGTAAATTCCTAAATCTGTGGCAAATCTGTCGATGTGGCCTTGAGCTAAATCCTGATTTGCTCCGTAAGCCAAAGTGTTCAGAAGCACATTTTCACTGCAGGTTATCAGTTCATTTGTCGGAAAAGGACACATCGATTTTCGTTCAGCTGCCTGTCATCATGGAGGTGAGCGACTAGGACTAAAACGGAATCAATTATTCTCTCTCCAGCATTTAAATATAGAGAAAGACACATCGGAAATGATAAACAGGCAAATGCAGAAACAAACCAGCTCATGGTAAATATATTTGCTCTTTGTTCTCCTTGAGTTGTGTGTGTGTGTGTCTCAGACACAAATAAAGGATGGGGGTGGACCAGGTTTTCCTTTGTTACCACCATTTGATGTCACCAGGAGGGGAGGGTGGACAGGATGATGGGAATGTCCTTTGGGAGGGACTGACCTATGAAAGCACAGACGGTCGAGTGGTGGCACATGCACAGACTGGTACAGTAAATCCACATGAAAAGACTTCTCCAAGTCTCCAAAAAGGCTTAAAAATTCTTTGCTTCACTGTCTTTTGCTGCTTCAACCCTTTATATAACACAGGGGTCTCAAACTCAAATTACCTGGGGGCCGCTGGAGGCAGTATGAGTATAAAATGACCAAAAAAAGACACAAAATTACAGAAAAAGACAAAATGACTGAAAAAACACTACATTACGTTAAAAAAATTACGTTAAAAAGACACAAAATGACCAAAAAAATACACAAAATGACCCAAAAAAATACACAAAGTGACCAAAAAGACACAAAATGACAGAAAAAAACTAAATTATTTAAAAAAGACAAAATTACCCCAAAAAAGTAATAAAAGGGACCTTCCACACACAACACAGTAAAGTGTCATTCATATAAAACTCACATTAAACTTTCATATCAAGGTGGGGGCCACAAAATATCGTGACGAGGGCCGCAATTGGCCCGCGGGCCGCGAGTTTGAGACCCATGATATAACAGCACTATCATGGCTAGATGTAGGGACAACTCATGTCTTTTCAATATAAATCAGTCAGAATGCAAGTTTTGTATTTTATTTTATGTGACAAAGAGAAAAGAAATATTCAAAATATATATAATTTTTCAAGTGTTACCAATATTGCAAAAATAGGAAGGGAGGGGCTTCACATGTTATACACATGCTATTTACAATTTTTCTGCAGGTATTTGGTGAAATGAGACACACTGCAAAAAAAGCCAACTTGTATTTTTTTGGCCTAAAACAGTGATTTAATTTGGTAAAACTTGGAAATATAAATTACTGACATTTAGGGCAATAATGTAAGTTAGCACAACAAAGGAAGCCAGTTGTCTGCTCAAAAACAAGTTGGTGAGTTGTTGTTACTTATATCTTTAAGTTGGGGTTCACAACAAGGGACAATAGTTCTGATAACTCTTATTTCTTTGTTGGGAAATTTGGTCATTAGCGAAAGCTAACGGCTAACTGATGCTAGCGGCTAACTGATGCTAGCGGCGCTGCTTGTTACAGCTACAAGAGTAGCCATTAGCGTATCAATGCTAACTCAAAGTTGTGGTCACAACATTAGCTGACATTTCATAGCGGCGTTACAATCGTGCCAGAGAAATTCAGAGTTGAGCAAACCCAAAAACAAAACTTAAAATATTTAGTTTAATTGTCCAACTTAAAATTGTATCGAAGTTTGTTGCCTTGAAATTTTGAGTTCACCCAACTTTTCTTTTTTTTTTACAGTGCATAAATAAAGTGAATAAGCAAATAAAGTTTGCTTTATTCAAGCACTGTTGGGAAGTTGAAATCCAACAATAATTTCTGTTTTGACAGTTTTTAGTTATGGTAAATAGTGTAATTTTGATGATTTAAAAAGGATAAAACATGCCTTTCACATCAGCTGGTGGGTTGTGGGGTTCAGAGGGTGAAATACAATAATCAGTAACGCCTGAACAGAAATAGATTTGATGTGATGATCATTTCTTCTCATTTTCACTCGGGCCACCAGTCGACTCCATAATCATTTGGAGATAAAATGTATTATATCAAAATATGATACACATTAAAGCCAATGTAATTTAGTTTTTGGAAAGAGTTGGAAAGGGATATTTAGATTCAGATGATGTCATTTGATGCTAAAACGAAGTTATTTAATTCTTATTTAATGCAATATTCATAGAATTTTTAGGGCTATAATTACCCTTAGAGTATAAAGCAGCGTTAGCTCCTTATTTTATATCTATCTCTGTAACGGAATCTGAATCTACTGGGTTTAATGTCCATTTATGTGGCACAGTAAAAACCACATCAAATTATTCAGTGTAATTAACATGACATTTCCATCTCCCTGAGCAATAATGGGTGTCTTCACCCTGAGAGAGCTGTAATTATGCTATTTGATGAGAAAAGGCCTTCACAGTGAACACCAGCATGAGAGTCAATTAGATAATAGTGTCATCCATACATGTGTAAGGGAGTTCAGACCCTAGAATTACAAAATTAAACACATTAGTCATTAGACACATGAGAACTTCTTTTTTGCATTAAAATGTCTAAAAACGACTAGGCCTACTGGTTGTTGTATATTTTGTTGAGCTGTGTACTTACATTATCCTAAATGTATCCAATCATTTAGATAGAAATTTGTCATTTTAAGGAGGTAACTAACTGTCTGTTTTATTTGGTCACCTGTCAATAGCATTTCCTGTTTTGCTTTTCTGCCAGAAGCATCATTAATAGACTTTTTATCCAGTTCTAAGCCACATTTTTGCCACAAACTTTTAGATCTTGGTTGTTTTTAACTATTTATTTTAACCAGATGAAGGATTTTAGTCATCAGACAACTGGATTTTAAGTTATCGGGAAATAAGCTAAGCAAAAACTGGCGGCAGCACGGCTCGTAGCCCCTTCAGGAAGTCCTATGTCGGCCAAACAACTTGATTTTTAGCTTAAAACTATTTAATTCAGTGTTTTTACTGGTTTTAATCAACCCTTACATGTCTTTTGGAGAAAAGGATACCTCTGCTGATATTATTATTAATTTTAAACAATGAACACTGAAGGAATCCTAACCGGGAGAAGCTGACTACAATGACGATAGTGGTGGTGAAGACAACAACTCCCATGATCCCAGGGTACTTAATGACGTCACTAAATTAAAATGTTTTTATTTTGTTTCAGGCTGGTCTCATGGACAGTTATTATGAAAACGAAAAAAATTGTAGTTATGCTTCAAGATTTTCTGGTGACGAAGCAAAGTGACAGTAAAAGCCACTTCGGTCTGCCCCCCGAGGTAGATGGCGCTTTCAAAGAAAATTACATACTGTGCCTTTAACTCTGCAATTCCATGGTTAACCATAGACTGTATATGAATAATGGACGTAGTCACCGTGACGTCACCTGTTGGTTTGTGGCCCGTTGGAAGCCTCGAGTTCATCGCTACACTCGTCGCCATCTTGCGTCGCCATCTTGTTTCCGATACAGGAAGCAGACCATATATGGACTGTGGAGGAGGAGAGGGATCTGATCACTGACTGCAGCCTCTCTACACCTCAACCTGACTGAGAGAAGCTGCTGCTAATTCATTTAGCATTAACTGGAGCATTAACTGGGATGTTAGTTTTGGCGAGCAAAAAACAAAAACAAAATCTATGTTACTTAACTCAGAAAAATGAGCAGCGACTCCTTGGAGTGTCTGTTAGTCCAACCAAACACTGAACAAGACATTTTTACTGAACAAAACGTTCAAATAAACTGTCATTAAGTGAAAATACAGTGAAAGGGTCAAAGTTATGAGACCAAATCGGTAAACGTCCTCTTTTCTATCTATATAACGTTATATATAACTTTATTGACACGTTGCCGTGGATACGCATTGTTCTGCTTTTCGGTAGATTGCAGGCTTAAGGCACTTCCTGGTTGGCCTCCATGCTCAGTTAACACATTTCCAAAAAACCCAAACATCAACAGATAAACTAGCCTGTGAACAGACCGTAACATGGATTTATAAAGGCCAGTGATATACGACCTCGCAGTCTGCTTAAAAGCTGACTGTACAAGCGTCTAAACTGCTTTTTAATTAATAGCTGATCCTGCTCTATTGATCTGCTCTCTAATGACGGGGCGTTGGCTTACTATGGATCAGCTGCCCTTGTAATACACACAACCACAAAACCATCTGCACACACACACACACACAGATACATCATGCATACCTCTGCACCACTTAGTCGGTCGTTTTACTGTATTCGCTTCATTATGGGAGGTTAATATTTTAACACTTTACCAGCCGGAGACATGCCTGAATGAGTCTTCGGCCTGAAGGCTCAGAATGAGTTGACAGTTTTAATTACGATCACGCCAAGATAATGGAATGCTTTTGGTGTTTTCTGCCTGATCAATAGCTGTTAATGTGTGTACAGTGACACAGTATATCAGCCTCTGGGCAGACTGCCAGTAGGTGGGGAATGAAGCCAGTCAGCACTTTAGGAGATGGAGGAGGAGGAGAAGAGGGAGTGGGGGGGCAAACTCACACATGCATACTGTAAAGGTATAGATGCCTTGACATTGCGTGTATTTGCCATGTTGGTGTAGTGCAGCAAAGAGGGTGGAGCCAAGGGTGCAGAAGTTCCTCGCATCATGGATTTGAGAGCTGTCCCTGATGGGTGTGCAGAGTGCAGCACTGCAGTGTGAACGTGAGACGGATAACAGAAGAAGACAGGGACAGGGCTCTGAATCATGATTCAAGGGTATTTATGTCTCGACAAGCACAAGAATGGATTCTGCAACATCTCTCAGTGCAGGATTATCTGGTTTAGTTTGTGTGTTACTTGCAAAGCAAATCTACAGTAGGGATCTTAATAATTAACTGTTTTACCATGAACCAATTGCAACATGGTCTCACAGAAATCCGTGAAATGGCCACGGATTCGCTTAACTCAAAATCCGTGGAATAGCCACGGAATCACTCAAATTTCCGTGAAACTGACACGGATTTGGCTACAATGCAAGTTAATGACGGTCATATCCCGTGGCTATTCCAACATACAAAGTGATTATGTACATTCACTGAGTGAATATTTAGAAAATAAAACATTTATTTCTCGCTACCGCTACCGCTATTAGCCCCTCTACCGTAACGCCGGTGATCTGGCTACGAGCCGGGGGACAGCGGAGCCGCTGAGAGACCTTTCGCCTTTCAACTTCCGCTCTAAACTATTTAAAACACCATCTACAGCTAAAGACAGTTTCGCGTCTGCTGCAGCCATGTTGGATCCGTAAGAAAACTACAAGCTTCCGTCTGCCGGGTAGTACGCGTCATCGTCTTGCCGTCCCTCCCCGTTCTGTGATTGGATCCTAAAACAGGGCTAAGAAACCTCTCTGGTTGCCAGATCCCTTGGCAGTTCGAAATGAAATCGAAAACGCGCAAGGCAGTCTGGGTAAACCCAGGCTAGCCCCGCTCTTCAACAGGGACGAAAAAAGTCCTGACAAAAGACCCTCAGGACGGCTCATATTCAAATTAGGGGCGTTTCAGCGAGTGAGACCCTCCTCATTCCGGGTATTGGGCTGCAGTGGAAACACCCTTGCTTTATACACTCCAACTTCTTTTTGCAACCAGTGGAGTCGCCCCCTGCTGGCCATTAGAAAGAATGCAGGTTTGTCTAAAGTCACTGGTTTGTTGTGTAGGACTCTGTCTGCACAGCCCAGCTGCAGATAAAGAGGCTCATCCGTCTTAAGTGATGGATGTTGAACCTTCCCTCACACATAATGCAGATAGTGTGTCAAGCTTGTGACACTGCATATGAGATAAGTGAAATAAATGGGATTTGCTGACCATGGCCTGTATACACCACACCTGTGCTACACTGCCAAAACAAATTAAATCAATGAGTTAACAACATCTGTTTGAAGGTGTCTCTCACTCAATAAGCCCATTCCTTTGATCAATGGTGACATTTGATTAATGAAAGCAGCCATTAGTGTGATATGCTCCCATAACTGGCTCTGTTTTTATTAAGAGAACAATAACTCTGTTAACTCCAGCCGGCCGTTTCTTTCCCAATGGAACAACAGTCTTTAAAAAAAAATCATAACGCCATAAAGTCATCCTTTGCTGATCTTGAATGATGCCTTGTAATCACCCTGCACTCACCCATGACTAGCAGGTTAGATTGAATGACTCACTTCCAGGGAAACACACAGCAGCATCCATCGCTAATCTTAATGTCATTTCTTCAAGAGCCAAGGTTGAAATAGATATTGCCGCTCAAACGGGCACAGGGGAGTAAGACGAAGACGGCACTGCTCGATATTTTAGCACCACCCACCTACCCACCCACACACACACACCACACATCACATACAGAGACATTATCACCTTCAGTGGGTGCAGGCTGAAGGATTCATGCAGCAGTAAAGGGCCAATAAAACCTGCTAGACACCTTACAACAAAACCACCAAAATAAATAATTCAATAGAATAGAATGGTATATGTGACACTATATATATATGCGACAGATGGCTCTATTAATGGTGCATTAAAATGTAATTGTGCATTAAAGATCAAAACTCATCAATAAAGGATCATGGGTTTCACACTATAATATAACATAGAGTCCAGAGCTGATTGTTTTTTTGTATTGGTGCAATGTAAGAAAATGAAAAGACAGTGTACAGACGTTAGATCAGGGGTGTTAAACTGAAATACACAATGGGCCAAAATTTAAAACTTGAATAAAATCGCGGGCCAACATTGAACAAATAAACCTTTTAATATATACCAAACATGTTTTGCTTTAACATTAAATATGGAACCAGCAACGCTTATAAACATACAATATATAACTAAATAGTGCAGACATGCAAAATCAAATTTCAAATAAAAAACACATCAATGTCATTAATTTATTAAATAAAAATTAAATAAAAACCGTATGCCTCTTTTCTATTTGCATCCTTCTGATTTAAATATCAAAATAAACTTTTTCAACAGGTTAATAAATTCTGCCTTTCTTTTCGCCATTTTTGGGAAGTGGTAGCTAGGAGACAGCTCTAGCTTGAGGTTGCCATGACGACTGAGAACCCAAACTCTGCCCTTGAACATCTATGAGAAAAGATTACAAAATCACCAGCAAGGTGGAAAGTCAAATTTACTCTACGAAGCATTTTAATTATCCAAATATAACAGTTGTTAAAAGACATGTTTGACATTTTTTGGAAATACGCTTATTTGCATAGAGTTAGATGAGAAGATTTAGACCCTTTCACAGTGTATTTTCACTTCATCAAAGTTTATTGGAACATTTTGATCAATTAAAAATGTCTTGTTCAGTGTTTGGTTTGACTGAAAGACACTCAGCTGCTTATTTAGGAGAAAGATTGGCCATTGCTAACTAAGCTAGGTAGCTATTGCTAGCGTTACCATTAGCTGATGACGTAGCATCATTCTGCCTCTGGGAACCTGGTCTCACAGGAATCTGTGAAATAGCCACGGATTTGCTTAACTCAAAATCACGGAATCACTCAAATTTCCATGAAACTGACACGGATTTCGCTACAATGCAAGTTAAAGACAGTCATATCCCATGGCTATTACATGGATATTTGTTCCTATTGGTTTGTTCCAAGTCACGTGACTTTCAAGGTCCCGGCGGTCAGAACAAAAAACATGGCGGACAGTTCTCTCATTTTTAGTGAAAAAAAAACAATATTTTGACTTAGTTTCTGCATAAAAATGGATTTTGATCACATTTCTAGCGAGAAATATATGTTTTATTTTCTAAATATTCACTCAGTGAATGTACATAATCACTTTGTATGTTGGAATAGCCACGGGATATGACTGTCATTAACTTGCATTGTACCAAAATCCGTGTCAGTTTCACGGAAATTTGAGTGATTCCGTGGCTATTCCACGGATTTTGATTTAAGCAAATCCGTGGCTATTTCACGGATTCCTGTGAGACCATGTTGGCCTCTGGATACCTTCTGCCCAGGTACTGGTTGCAAGAAAAACATCATAAACCAAGATGGCGATGGCTAAAATGAGCTCAAAACCAATAGATGTGACTATATGTCCATTATTATTTTACAGTCTACGGGTACGAGCAATACAGGAGCAATATTGGAGCGATATAGAGCGGGAGATAAGGCAAATCTGCTTTTTTCCAAAATCCTCCTGCTCACACTTGCACTTAGCTCACATACTCTGGTTGATTCTGCTGTTATTGAGTATGGTGGTTCACATCGTGCATTTCCTTTGAGAACCCTGTTTGCACAAATAATGATTTCCTCTCTAAGGACCCTTTGATGATGATCGAGGATTGGTTTTCTTGAAACTATACACTATATGGACTACTGTACCATGTTTCATCTTCTTCTAAAACAGTTTTCTTTTCATGAAGACATGTTCAAACATGAATGACCTTCATGCCTTTAACAGCAGCGAATGTGCTTTGCATTTTGATGGGCTGCCATGTGCACTGAGACATGTTGGAGAGTCTAACTCAGACCTGATGCAGGGTTTCCCCCATTAGGTGTTACTGCATTTCAGCAAATGAGGAAGGAGCGAGAGATGACTCATGGGAATAAGGATGAGGAACAAAAGGAAGCTTTGAAAGAAGACGGTGTGGCAGAAATTTATGCAGTGTGAATGATGATGTCTTCTGCAAACTTCAAGTTTCAAGATATTTATACAGTTACAGAGAATCAGTGATTGGTAATAAAAATCTTAGATCTCAGACTGCCTCCAGCAATGCTCATATATCAAATAAAAAACACGAAAATATTAGACCATCCTTTATTTTCTTGTTCGTTTTAATGCCTGGTACAACTAAAGGTACATTTGCTTGGATATATATAATGATAACAACAAAAATAGCTCATAAGAGTTTAATTTAAGAGCTGATATCTAGACATTTAACATGGTTTTCTTGATAATACCCAAAATCATTATCAAATGAACAAATGCACCTTTAGTTGTACCAGGCATTAAAATGAACAAGAAAATTAAGAAAACAAGGGTGGTCTAATAATAATAATAATAATGATAATAATAATAATAATAATAAACATTCCTTTTTTGCCTCATTTATAATTTTAGTAGTTTTACAACACAAAAATTGACAAAAAGTAATTGAATTGAATCACTATACATATATAAATGCTGCAAAATGTAGATAAAATACTGGTTCACTTCTCCCCAACAATAAAACTGACGGATCGATCAGTGACAGCAATTTTCACACAAATGAAGCAGACAAGCAAACAGTCAGATTCAGACCTATATATATATATATATATATGTATATAAAGAAAATCAGGCAAAATAAAAATGGAAATCTGAGACATAGAATAGTGCTTATGTTAAAATATAGGGTTTTAATTATGTAATCTCCTAGCATCACATGATGATTCTACTCCTTAAAGAATTGTCACCAGCACTTATTGATGCACTAATAGCTCTTTTTGCACTATACCTTGATTGTTTGCTTTTATTCTTCCTGTAAGTCGCTTTGGATAAAAGCGTCTGCTTAATGACTAAATGTAAATGTAAATAATCAGAAGTTATGGAGACGTGAACAGGTAGTAAAAGTTAAGTAAAAGTACATTAAGGTAAAGGGACATCAACGTGACATCAAATGTTCCCATTTGTGTACATCACACAAATGGGAACATTTAAATGCTTTAAACAATCATTGCTGAATGATAATCAGTTGAAGATTGGTTTCGCAGCAGCAGAGAATACAACATCCCACCTTTTTTTTTTTTTCAAACATGTTTTTATTAAACTTTTTCTTGCAAAGCAGAAGCGACAGAGAGTACAGAAAACATATCACTAATAATAGTGCACAAAAATACAGACACTTAAGCCTGGCATAGTAAAAGTGAAAAATAAATTAATAATAATAAAATAATAAAATAAAATAAAATAAAATAAAATAAAAAATAATTAAATAAATAAAAATAAATAAATAAATAAAATAGGGGCAATCAGGGAGACCAAAGGAGACAATATAATATATACTCAAGTTTGATAGCTTATGCACAAAAATACAGACATTTAAGCCTGGCATAGTAAAAGTGAAAAATAAATTAATAATAATAAAATAATATAAATAAAAATAAATAAATAAAATAAAATGAAATGAAATAAAATAAAATAAAATAAAATAAAATATAAAATAATTAATTAAATAAAAATAAATAAATAAATAAAATAGGGGCAATCAGGGAGACCAAAGCAGACAATATAATATATACTCAAGTTTGATAGCTTATCACTCTATAACTCTGCATCTTTTTCCCAGGCCAAGTCCATAAGTCCTGACCTCATCCTACGAGATGTGGTGGCACCTAGGTAGTCAAGAAATGGATACCAGGTCCAGTAGAATAAAAAGGGTTTGTCCTTTAATGCAGTAGAGAAAGCCTCAACATCCCACCTTTATCTCATTAGCTGCATGTGTCACTATTGTTCCAGCCCCTCACATATAGAGGGGGCAGGGGAGTATATGGACAGCACCTCCCCTCTGCAAACAGCCCCAACTACCCCCTCACAGCTGCCTCCACGTCTGGATGTTTGAAGACTATATAGCGTGTAGAGCATGGGAGCTTTGTCAATACGTCAGCCTCTGGAGGCAGGTAATCTTTATCCCTGCAGCCTGACAGCCTGCGGCCCTTTGTGCGGGGAAGGGAGTGTCCCCTCTGTGTCCTTTTCCTCGTCTTACACCCTCTGCTGCACACTGCTAGCTAGCTACTGAGGCAGTTTAATGCAGCGTGTAAATCATACAGTAATCTGACTCTCGGTGGGAAAGAAAGCTGGGCGAGAGTAGAACTTCACACGTGATATTTTTTGTAATGCAGAATGTCTCCATGTTTGATGATAAGCAGGAAAAAAATACCTGCTGATTGTTTTTAGTGGAGCTTAAATAATTACACGAGCCACGTGATGTTGGTCTTTTTAACTTGTGTGGTATTTTTTTTTTCTTCTTCATTGTTGGTTTCTTATTTTTTCATGAGTTTTATTCATGCTTGTTCTTTCAAAGCACTTTGTGAGCGCTGTTTTTAAAGGTGCTATATAAATAAAAACATTATTATTATCATTATTATTATTATTATTATTATTATTATTATTATTATCTGTGCCCTGCTTCTTCTTCACTTTAAAAAGGAGCAGGAGAACATCTCTTAAACTCACCACACGGTTTTGCTGAATAGTTGATTCTGAATGCACTGTAATGAATTATTCTGTACTCATTTCATTTTACTAAATATATTTGATAAAATGTATTAAATATAAATGTGTCTTTGATTTTGAGGCAGTTGTTTAAGTAACTTTAATATAAAAATGTTTGAGATAGAATCTGCTTATTTTAATCACATTAAATATAATCTTTATATGTATGTAATTCGAGCCTGAAAAAAAATCTCATTGATCCAGTCAAGGCCTCATTAAGTGTTTCATTAATGTAGATTTTTTTTTTAAATCCCGTTTAAACCAACAGTTCTGTGAGAAAATTCTAATGATGCGCTCAATATTAACACACACAATGAACACAATATAATCAGGGGCTTTTCAAGGTTAGACATAAATCCTCTCAAAGATAAAATCAACCCCGCAAATAAGCACTTTAGAGAAAGTAGTAACAAGCCGGCATAGCCGTATGACATCGTTAAAGCTGCGCCATTCAATGTTTTTATATTAATGATGAGCCAAATGATGATTTGTAAAAGGGGTTGCTTTTATGCACAGACAAAGAACACTCTGCAGTTTCCTTGAGCTCCACAGCTTTTCTGCATCTTCCAGGGCACGATTATGATTTTATGTCTTACAACTTTACTGTTATAGTTCAGTCTCATTGCAGTCATTGTCGTTAGCTGCTATATTGCAGGCAGCTGTCTTCAGGGGGAAAGCCAACATGGAGGAGCATTTAGCAGCTGAAGAACTTTATATTTTTCTTTGAGTCTGAGACAATGATCAAAGCTAATAGGATAGTGGAACAGAGAGGCCAAAAACCAACCTGGTCTCACAGAAATCCGTGAAATAGCCACGGATTTCGCTTAACTCAAAATCCGTGGAATAGCCACGGAATCGCTCAAATTTCCGTGAAACTGACACGGATTTCGCTACAATGCAAGTTAATGACAGTCATATCCCGTGGCTATTCCAACATACAAAGTGATTATGTACATTCACTGAGTGAAGATTTAGAAAATAAAACATATATTTCTTGTTAGAAATGTGATCAAAATCCATTTTTATGCAGAAACTAAGTCAAAATATTGATTTTTCACTAAAAATGAGAGAACTGTCCGCCATGTTTTTTATTCTGACCGCCGGGACCTTAAAAGTCATGTGACTTGGAACAAACCAATAGGAAAAAATATCCATGGAATAGCCACGAGATATGACTGTCATTAACTTGCATTGTAGCGAAATCCGTGTCAGTTTCACGGAAATTTGAGCGATTCCGTGGCTATTCCACGGATTTTGAGTTAAGCGAAATCCGTGGCTATTTCACGGATTCCTGTGAGACCAGGTTCCCAAAAACAGATCTCCATATCATTAGCCTCATAGCATAATTGCGTCAATAAGTCATTTTTTGGCCAATTGTTATATCTGCCTAACTTTACTCTCCTACCACTGCTGCATCTTTCTGCCTTATTGCCGATGTTCTCAACCTATCAGAACACTTGTTAGAGTCCAAAGTCACTTTCTGTCTTAGTCATCTCCTTGACTTATAGGGATTTTTGCCGCTACATACAAACCAAACTACATTATTTACACTACTGGTCAAAAGTTTTAGAACACACCAACTTTTCCAGAATTTAATTGAAAATTATGCAGTTTAATGTCTCAGTGTACTCTGAAATTAATGCACATTTGCAACATTTAAAATTATTTATTGAGCATGATAGTGTTTTGAAAGTAAAAAAAAGATTCAAAATCACATTTTATGTTGGACTAAATGACTAAAAAAAGACACAAAATGACCAAAAAAAGACACAAAATGACTTACAAAGACATGAAAAGAATTCAAAAATGGACAAAATAGCCCAAGACTCCATAGAGTTAAGTTGTTAACCCATTTCTTGTTCCCTGAAAAAGGCCTACTTGTATAATTCTGAAATGTACATTATTTTTCAGTTTTGGTTAAGCTTACCTTTTTTTATTTACCTCTGGCAGTTCACCACTTACCTTTGTACCCTTTCAAGCTGTTCATTTGACTTGAACTGCTTGAATTTCAATAAAAAACTGGAAAAATTGGGGTGTTCTAAAACTTTTGACCGGTAGTGTATATGTAAGAGAAAAATTGCCTTAGTCAGGGCATATTCTGCCTAAGACACTTTTATCTGTTATGAAATCGATGTGTTTAATTTTTTATGCAAACTTGTTCACACTTCTGTTTGAACTTACTGTTACAATATCAATTAAGAATACCAATGGGCTTGCTAAAAATTGTGTATTTTCTTGTTTCCCGACAACGTTCAAATATGACTTAGGCAAATATGCTATGAGGCTAACGATATGAATGCTAATGTGTATCTGCTGCATGTGTGGACAGGCAACTGCTAGCTAACACGGTCATTGTCATCGTTTTGTTTATACTAGCAATAAAAAAAATCAATTAAAAAATCAGTTAATGTAGATTTAAAGTAGATAGTTTGACATTGTGGGCGATACACTTGTCTGTCTCGAAGAGAATTAGATTAGATGACTATGAAACTACAGCCAGCGGCTTGCTAGCTTGGTTTATCATGAAGTCTAAATTATGGATCTGAAAAAAAATCCAGCTAACCCCTGTAAAACTGCAAATCACTGTCTCTACACTTCATTTTTCTGTGGCTTATAAACATAATAAAACAATAAATGATGTGTGAATCAAATGAGCTACTACACTGCAAAAAAAGAAAAGTTGGGTGAATTCAAAATTTCAAGGCAACAAACTTCGATAAAATTTTAAGTTGGACAATTAAACTAAATATTTTAAGTTTTGTTTTTGAGTTTGCTCAACTCTGAATTCAGATTTTTGTCAACTCAACTGTAAGTTGTACTAACTTACAATTTTACATTGTAATAACTTTTAATCCTTACTTCTGCTAACTTCTGCAATGTGCTGAATTGGCACGATTGTAACGCTGCTATGAAATGTCAGCTAATGTTGCGACCACAATTTTGAGTTAGCATTGATACGCTAATGGCTACTCTTGTAGCTGTAAGAAGCAGCGCCGCTAGCATCAGTTAGCCGCTAGCATCAGTTAGCCGCTAGCTTTCGCTAATGACCGAATTTCACCGCTTTCCCACATTTCCCAACAAAGAAATAAGAGTTATCAGAACTATTGTCCCTTGTTGTGAACCCCAACTTAAAGATATAAGTAACAACAACTCACCAACTTGTTTTTGAGCAGACAACTGGCTTCCTTTGTTGTGCTAACTTACATTATTGCCCTAAATATCAATAATTTGCTTCTGCTAACTTCTGCAATGTGCTGAATTGGCACGATTGTAACGCCGCTATGAAATGTCAGCTAATGTTGTGACCACAATTTTGAGTTAGCATTGATACGCTAATGCACCAGCTCACTTTCAACAACAATTAATCCAGTTTCTTGTTTCTATTCTACACATAATGTAAATATGACTAGCTAGCAGTTTCTCCTCACTTCCCCAGCCTTGTACTGAGCTTAGCTAGGCTAATTACATCACTAAGCTGACACTGAGATGAAACTGTTACTGAAAAAGATAATTTCCCAAAATATCAAAGCATTCCTTTAATACCCACAGATGGGCAAACACATTTTCAATGCATTGTTGGTTTGAGTAATTCCACCACGTGACCCAGCAACAGATGGAAATGCATGATTTAACCTCTACTTGTACCTGTAAATGAAGTGTTAATTTGTGTGTTGCTGCTGCTGCTGTTGCCTTGGAATCTGTTGCTAGCATCCTGCTGTGTTTTTTTAGCAGCCTCGGGGAGTTACAGCTCTCAGAGAGACAGAGATCGCTCTCTCGCCCCGACGACCAGACAAACAGATCTTAAGAGAGAGGCGTATAAACGGATACAGAGGCCAGATAGCGAGCAATTAAGGAGAGCAGGTTTGTCACATTTAAAACAATGATGCACTGAGGTGGAGGACAATTTGATGAGTCTAAAGCAGCAGGAAGCGACAACTAAAAATAGTTTGTTGACAAGCACCTTACAATTCTGCTGGGGAAAAGAGCACTTAAGGCTGTTGTTAGTATTGGTAGAAAGTACTGAGTCATTTCGAGGTAGGCCCTGTTTGTGACGTGGCGCTCTGGTTTTTTTTTTTTTTTTTCCCTTGATGCTAATAATAGCAGAGACAGACAGAGCCAGCAGAGCCAGACATGCAGACAGACAGACTGATGTTAAATGTTTCACCCTGAACAAAGGGGAAGGTCGCAGCCCTTTTCTCAACCTCCATCTACACTGTAAAAAATGTTTGTAGAAATTACAGTAAAAAACTGTCAAATTGCATCAGAAATAAACTGTAAAAAACGTCTGTAGATTTTACGGTGAAAAACTGCTAAACCACGACAGTAAAATGATAAATGGGTTCATTCAGTTAAAGTAACAATGAAACACCGTAAATGTATATAACAGCCAAAACAGTATTTTTTATAGTTTCGTTTTTTGAAACATACAATCCTCCACTGTAAAATACACTGTAATATGTATTTAATGTAATATATATACAAGCCACCACTGTCATTTTTGCATTTATCTTTTGTAAAACATACTTTTTCTCACTGCTAAATGTACTAAACACCATATCTCTAACAAAAATATACTGTAATATTTAATGGTAAAATCTTTCATTTATGCAGCATTTATAAAGTATTTTCTTGTCAATTATATGGCAAAACAGCGTTTCTTTTGATTGAAAAAATCTTTTATTTATACAGTAAAAAATTAAATAAAATGGCAGTCTTAAATGTAAAATAAACAGTGCTAATATCATTTTACCGTAATATAAAAAAACAGTTGCACCGTCTTTATTACGGTAAATTCTGGCAACCACAGCTGCCAGTTTTTACCGTAAAAACAACAGGCTTTTTTTTACAGTGTAGGTCGTAAAATTAAACATTGTACATCACCGTAGTAGATACTTTTAATTACTGTAAATCAAAGAATAGTATAAAACTTTAAATTCTACTGCCATAAACTGTAGAAAACACACAGTTGTGCTATAAAAATATAAAATTTTCATGTAAAGTTAATGGAGAAATACCTTAATGGCACAATTATCCTAAAAATAATGGGATTATTCTGTATAAATTACAGTTTTTGCTGATATTTACATTTACATACGCTCACTGTATTTTTTATGGTGATGTTCTGGCAACCACAGCTGCCGGTATTTTACCGTAAATTAAACAGATTTTTTTTTTTACAGTGTATGCTTCTGTGAGGATGTATAGAGTGATATCAGGGGTATTAAACCTGAGAAATACAATTACATTATAGGCGCAAAGTGCATCTCACTAATCAGAAAATGGAGAGGGAATGGTGACTAAATACTTTTTTGGAGTAAAGATTTGATTTGTGGAGCAAAGGTCAACTGACTTTAATCCTCACTCAAAAAAATGGATGGATTTACTGAATCCAGTTATGAAATTGAGTTGTGTTAGATATAATAAAATAATAGTATTAAGATGGCAATAACTGACTTGCAACCAACTAAACTATATGAGGCTATTCCAACATTCAGCTTGGATTTAATAACAGGTCTGTGTCCATGCAGCTACATTCTTACTTTACTGTGTTAGTTAATGGCAACATAAATATATTTAATTTTACTACAGTAAAGATAGGCCACGTGTTTATCTTTCTTTTTTTTTATTTCAAAGATTAGCTATTCTCAACCTTGGGGTCGGGACCCCAATTGGGGTCGTGAGATGATTTCTGGGGGTCGCAAAATCATTTTGGAAGTCAGCTCTGTCTCCACTGTGTTAAAGTGTTCATGTGTTTTAGTCTTTTTGGTCAATAAATGTATTTTTTTGGTCATTTTGTGTCTTTTTTTTGGTCATTTGGTGTTATTTCTGGTCATTTTGTGTCTTTTTTTGATAATTTTGTGTATTTTTTGGTCATTTTGTGTCTTTTTGTTGATCATTTTGTGGTCAATTTGTGTCTTTTCTGGTCATTTTGTGTCTTATTTTGGTCATTTTGTGTCTTTTTTTGATCATTTTGTGGTCAATTTGTGTCTTTCTTTCGTCATTTTGTGTATTTTTTGGTCATTTTGTGTCTTTTTTTGATCATTTTGTGGTCAATTTGTGTCTTTTTTTGGTCATTTTGTGTCTTTTTTGGTCATTCTGTCTTTTCTGGTCATTTTGTGTCTTTTCTGGTCAATTTGTGTCTTTTTTGGTCATTTAGTTTTTCGTCTTTTTGGTCATTTTGTTTCTTTTTTTTAAACATTTTGTTAAACATTTTGAACTACTGCCAAAGATAACATAGACCTGTGGAAACCCAGAATGGCTATCCTTGCAATTCTTTTTTTAATGCCGTTATCTCGAGATCGTCAGTTAAATATATGTCCTTATCTCCAGATAACAGGCTTTGTTATCATGAGATAACAGAATAATTAACTTTTTATCACAAGAAAACAAAAGGTCATCTTTTTACTTTTTACTTTGTTTAGAAATCAGTATGTTAAATGCATTCAAACGGCCCAGAATGAGCTGATAATGACTGTTAATGAAAGTAAACAATTTTACATTTGTTTTTCAAAATAAGATATTAACAAGGGTTTGTACAAAATGCATAATATTGAAATAAGATTAAGTGGATTATATACAAAATAAGAATAAAATATGTTATTTGTGTACTTTATGAATTAAAAATAAAATACCAGAAAATTGTGAGAAAAAAGGTCTTCATTATTTGATTTTTGGGTTCCTGTAAAAATATGTAATAAATAAAATACTGACTATCACTGCTACATTTGAGTTGAAGAAATCTCTGACTACATATAGACGTACAATTTAGAGATTTTCTGTGAAAAAGCTACATTTCTTTTAAGATAAAATAATGTCAAGTCACTTCTGTCAAGCCATTCTCAGCTTCTGTATTTATCCTTGATCGACACAAGATCAAGATTCTATCAAATCTCTACAATATTAGCATAATCACACACAAAAAAAACAACAACAAAAAAACAACAACTGGTAATTACAAATACTCTATTTGTGTCTAGTTTAAGACTGTACAACACCAGCACAATCTAAACATTTTTGCATATAATCTGCACATTTTCCACTTAATTTGCACTAAGTTGTACATAGTTTATTATTATTTTGTATATTTTGTATATTGTTAAATGTCTTTTCTTAGATTGTTTTTTTATCTTATCTTAAAAATTGTGTGATTTTTTGCGGCTGTAACAAAGAAATTTCCCCGCTGTGGGATTAATAAAGTCAAATCTAATCTAATCTAATCTAGTTTGCACAATTATTGTGTTTTAGAAGGGAGTATTTACTTGTACCTAGGTACAAAGTTACATGCATTTTGCACAATTTGCAGGAATTATATACCGAAACACAAGAGCCGTGCTGTATGTATTACATATGATCAGTGCCATAGTGATGTCATAGATGTTTGCAGCATTTAAACATGCTCTTTAATGCAGACTCTGTTTAAAACCCATCCCACCAGGACTATCTGGGGTGAAATCTCATTCTTTCCGAAGGTGTGGAAGAGTGTCATTTATCACTTCCTGCAGTGATTAGACAGATATAATAAAAAGCCACTGTTATACATGGAAACGCCTGATGAGATGTTAAAAGGTGGGTATTTTTAGGTTTCAGCTGGCTTCATCAAAAGGGAGGAAGAGGGAGGAGGCTTCATTGAGAAAGTGATATGTGGATCAGAGAACTGAATCCTGCACTGGAGGCACAAAGAGTCGCTGTGGAGATAAATCTTTACAAAATAATGCACATGCCTCTCAGAAAATCACTTGGGAATATTTTGGAAGAACTTTTTTATTTTTATTCACTTCCTGCTTCAGGCATTCTGTCAGAATACAGTCAGCAGTCATTTTTTTTGACACAGTTACATTTTTTACACATTAACACCTTATTACAGGTACATATAAAACAATTAGAATATCATGAAAAAGTTCAATATTTTTTGTCAATCATTTCAGAAAGTGAAACTCATACATTACATAGATTTATTACGTGTAGAGTGAAATATTTCAAGCCTGTATTTCTTGTTATTTTGATGATTCTGGCTTAGAGATAATGAAAACCCAAAACTCAGTGTCTTAGAAAATTAGAATATTGATCAGAAGTTGAATATGCTGGTCCTGGGTCAGTGGTGGTTTGGGGCCATGTCCTCTGCTGCTGTTGGTCCACTGTGTTTTCTGAAGTCCACAGTCAACATAGCAGCCATCTAGCAGGACATTTAGAGTCTTCATGCTTCCACAAGCTGCTGATTTCATTTTCCAGCAGGACTTGGCACCTGCCCACACTGGTAAAGGTACCAAAAGCTGCTTCAATGACCCCATAGGAGTCTATGGGCTGGACTGGCCAGCAAACTGGGCTGACCTGAAGCCCATAGGAGTCTATGGGCTGTTGTCAAGAGGAAGCTGAGAGACACCAGATGAGCTGAAGGCTGCTATAAAAGCAACATGGTGCTGTAGGCTGATCTCCTCCATGCCACCAAGTATTAATGCACTAATTCATGATTCAAAAGGAGCCCAACCAAGTATTGATGGATAGAAATGAACAAACTGTTCAGAAGCCTGACATTTGTGTTTAAAATATCCTTTTTTATTGATCTTATGTAATATTCTAATTTTCTGAGACACTGAGTTTTGTGTTTTCATTATCTGTAATAATCATCAAAATGACAAGAAAAACAGGCTTGAAATATTTCACTCTCTGTGTAATGAATCTATATAATATAAGAGTTTCACTTTCTGAAATAATTGACAAAAAAATATTGAACTTTTTCACAGTATTCCATTTTTTTTTAGATTTACCTGCAAATAGCAGCCATTCATGCATTCCTCTATGTTATTATAAGCAATAAAGCAAAAAAAAAAAAAAAAAAAACATTATGTGATGACCTTCAGTTAATAAATACTGTAAATGTCAATCCCCTGACACTGGTCCATGTTACTCTTCTGAAGCAAGGTTATAATAGTTTTTTATTTTTCATTAGTTTTAGTTTTAATTTCGTTGTCAATTTTTGTTTTCAAATTCAATTAGTTTAAGTTAGTTTTTTGAGTGAGTTTGCTAGTTTTAATTAGGGCCCGAGCAGGCAACGACCTGCGAGGTCCCTATTGTATTTCGAATGATTATTTATTAGGGCCCGAGCAGGCAACGACCTGCGAGGTCCCTATTGTATTTCGAATGATTATTAGGGCCCGAGCAGGCAACGACCTGCGAGGTCCCTATTGTATTTCGAATGATTATTCTTTTTTTTATTATTTTTCTTGGTCCCAAATGATCGCATATTTCACTGCCTGAACATACCCCAAAACTCATGAAACTTTAAATATAAGTCACACATGGTGAAAAATTTTATAATCTATTGTCATCCTGAATTTCCACCACTAGGTGGCGCTATAATAAAGGAAAGTGCGTTTTGGCTAATAACTCCCACATAATTTATCACACATTCAAAAAACTTATATCCACGCGTTCACTGAGTTGTGCTGAATCTCGTGATATAGGCCACTCCCATTTTCGCCTACCGTTTTTTTTCGCAAATTCGCGAAATGTCGTAAACCTACTTTTTCGAACTCCTCCTAGGCAATTTCATCGTTTTGCACCAAACTTTGCACACAGCATCTATGGACCCTCATGACAAAAAGTTATTAAAAGAATTTTGATTACCCAAAGAATACTCAAGTTATTTAATAACAACTTCCTGCAGGTGGCGCTATTTTCAACACAAAACACAAAGTGTTGCATATCTCCACATTGGTGTGTCTGAATGACATGAAACTCAGGTTACTACTTCCCCATGAGCCCCTGAGGCTCTCTGCAAAATTTTGGTCGATGACCACTAGGTGGCGCTCTTTAAATTGAAGTATTTTATATCTCCACATCGGTTGGTCAGATTAACACCAAACTTGGTATTCTTATTGTCAATGCCCTCCTGAGGGTAACCCTTGAAGGTGTTATTGATCGGCCCCTAGGTGGCGCTCTGGCGGCAGTTTAATTTAATAAGTGCCAGTGTGCCCAGACCATAAGACTTAAGGCAATGAAATTCATAGGGGTGGTATAGACTGGCCCCTGTAACGCACAAACCCCGACGGCAGCATGCCCCGACACGCGTGTACTGCGAGGGCCCGTTCAGTACTGCGTGCAGTCCTAGTTAGGGCCCGAGCAGGCAACGACCTGCGAGGTCCCTATTGTATTTCTAATGATTATTCTTTTTATTATTTTTCTCGTACCCAAATGATCGCATATTTCACTGCCTGAACATACCCCAAAACTCATGAAACTTTAAATATAAGTCACACCTGGCGAAAAATTTTATAATCTATTGTCATCCTGAATTTTCACCACTAGGTGGCGCTATAATAAAGGAAAGTGCGTTTTGGCTAATAACTCCCACATACTTCATCGCACATTCAAAAAACTTATATCCACGCGTTCACTGAGTTGTGCTGAATCTCGTGATATAGGCCACTCCCATTTTCGCCTACCGTTTTTTTTCGCAAATTCGACAAATGTCGCAAACCTACTTTTTCGAACTCCTCCTAGGCAATTTCATCGTTTTGCACCAAACTTTGCACACAGCATCTATGGACCCTCATGACAAAAAGTTATTAAAAGAATTTTGATTACCCAAAGAATACTCAAGTTATTAAATAACAACTTCCTGCAGGTGGCGCTATTTTCAGCACAAAACACGAAGTGTTGCATATCTCCACATTGGTGTGTCTGAATGACATGAAACTCAGGTTACTACTTCCCCATGAGCCCTTGAGGCCCGCTGCAAAATTTTGGCCGATGACCACTAGGTGGCGCTCTTTAAATTGAAGTATTTTATATCTCCAAATCGGTTGATCGGATTAACACCAAACTTGGTATACTTATTGTCAATGCCCTCCTGAGGATAACCTTTGAAGGTTTTATTGATCGGCCCCTAGGTGGCGCTCTGGCGGCAGTTTAATTTAATAAGTGCCACTGTGCCCTGACCATAAGACTTAAGGCAATGAAATTCATAGGGGTGGTATAGACTGTCCCCTGTAACGCACACACCCCGACAGCAGCATGCCCCAACACGCGTGTACTGCGAGGGCCCGTTCAGTACTGCGCGCAGTCCTAGTTCTTTTTATTATTTTTCTCGTACCCAAATGATCGCATATTTCACTGCCTGAACATACCCCAAAACTCATGAAACTTTAAATATAAGTCACACCTGGCGAAAAATTTTATAATCTATTGTCATCCTGAATTTTCACCACTAGGTGGCGCTATAATAAAGGAAAGTGCGTTTTGGCTAATAACTCCCACATACTTCATCGCACATTCAAAAAACTTATATCCACGCGTTCACTGAGTTGTGCTGAATCTCGTGATATAGGCCACTCCCATTTTCGCCTACCGTTTTTTTTCGCAAATTCGACAAATGTCGCAAACCTACTTTTTCGAACTCCTCCTAGGCAATTTCATCGTTTTGCACCAAACTTTGCACACAGCATCTATGGACCCTCATGACAAAAAGTTATTAAAAGAATTTTGATTACCCAAAGAATACTCAAGTTATTAAATAACAACTTCCTGCAGGTGGCGCTATTTTCAGCACAAAACACGAAGTGTTGCATATCTCCACATTGGTGTGTCTGAATGACATGAAACTCAGGTTACTACTTCCCCATGAGCCCCTGAGGCTCGCTGCAAAATTTTGGCCGATGACCACTAGGTGGCGCTCTTTAAATTGAAGTATTTTATATCTCCAAATCGGTTGATCGGATTAACACCAAACCTGGTATACTTATTGTCAATGCCCTCCTGAGGATAACCTTTGAAGGTTTTATTGATCGGCCCCTAGGTGGCGCTCTGGCGGCAGTTTAATTTAATAAGTGCCACTGTGCCCAGACCATAAGACTTAAGGCAATGAAATTCATAGGGGTGGTATAGACTGTCCCCTGTAACGCACACACCCCGACAGCAGCATGCCCCAACACGCGTGTACTGCGAGGGCCCGTTCAGTACTGCGCGCAGTCCTAGTTCTTTTTATTTTTCTCGTACCCAAATGATCGCATTTTTCAATGCCTGAACATACCCCAAAACTCACGAAACTTTAAATATAAGTCACACATGGCGAAAAATTTTATAATCTATTGTCATCCTGAATTTTCACCACTAGGTGGCGCTACAATAAAGGAAAGTGCGTTTTGGCTAATAACTCCCACATACTTTATCGCACATTCAAAAAACTTATATCCACGCGTTCACTGAGTTGTGCTGAATCTCGTGATATAGGCCACTCCCATTTTCGCCTGGAGTTTTTTTTCGCAAATTCGCGAAATGTCGCAGACCTACTTTTTCGAACTCCTCCTAGGCAATTTCATCGTTTTGCACCAAACTTTGCACACACCATCTATGGACCCTTATGACAAAAAGTTATTAAAAGAATTTTGATTACCCAAAGAATACTCAACTTATTAAATAACAACTTCCTGCAGGTGGCGCTATTTTCAACACAAAACACAAAGTGTTGCATATCTCCACATTGGTGTGTCTGAATGACATGAAACTCAGGTTCCTACTTCCCCATGAGCCCCTGAGGCTCTCTGCAAAATTTTAGGCGATGACCACTAGGTGGCGCTCTTTAAATTGAAGTATTTTATATCTCCAAATCGGTTGGTCGGATTAACACCAAACTTGGTATACTTATTGTCAATGCCCACTTGAGAATAACCCTTGAAGGTTTTATTGATCGGCCCCTAGGTGGTCACTGTGCCCAGACCATAAGACTTAAGGCAATGAAATTCATAGGGGTGGTATAGACTGGCCCCTGTAACGCACACACCCTGACGGCAGCATGCCCCGACACGTGTGTACTGCGAGGGCCCGTTCAGTACTGCGCGCAGTCCTAGTTCGTTTTTATTTTTGGGAAAATGCTTAGTTTTAGTTTAGTTTTTATTAGTTTTAGTGTTAGTTTTAGTTTTTTTGTAATGGGGTATTTGTTGGGTGCCAGATTAAAAAAAGTCACAATAAAATGTGCCTTTATTTCCTTTTATTATCCATCTCAGCCCCAATAAGTTGATTAAGTCATAAAACCACATAGATGAAATAGATTTCATATCAACCAAAAAGGTTTACGTATAAAAAAAGTTGACAAAGACGAAAACAAAGGACATTTTCACTATAATTTTAGTTAGTTTTAGTTAGTTTTGTAACCACAAATTCCAGTTCCAGTTAGTTATCGTTTTTTATTTTTATTTCAGTTAACAAAAATGTTTTTTCAATTCTAGTTTTCGTTATTTCGTTAGTTTTCGTTTACTATAATAACCTTGATCTGAAGCAGTTATTTCCTGTCAAACTTTTGCAGTCAGTGACTTAAAGAAGAAGTGCTGCTTGGTCTCTATTCAGATGGGACTCATTATTTTGGAGGGTGCAGGAGTGCAGCAAAACAAGTCCAACCTACAGGGATGTGTCCTCAGAGTAACCTTGTGCTGCAGTGTGCAACTGCTGACAGTATCAACAGATGTCATGTGGAATAAAACTCACATTAAGAAGATCCATTTGGATGATGACATTCTGCTTTATAAGTCTATAACGACGTAATATCCTCGTAAAACTCCAGCCAATCTCAGAGATCTATTTTACATAAGCAATGTCAGTTAAAGGTTGTTTTTTGACATCTATAAAAAGTGATTGTTTTTTATATCAGTTATTTATTTCTTTACCATGTCATGTCAGGTGGATTACACAGAAGTGCATTCACAATTTAACTTTTTTTTTTTAGACAAATGGTGTGTCTAAAGATCACAGTGTTCTAAAAATGTTCTTTGGGGGTTGTGAGAGGTGTGTGCAGCCGCTGCCTAATCCATAATAGAGCAGCTGAGCCCCTCCAAAGCTCTCTATTCAACATCCAGCCGGCAGACTATGACACAGCATTATGAGAGAGAGAGAACAAAGACATACTGAGAGTATAAAAATGTAACAAAACTGAGCTCAACCTGAAGAGATCAAGGTATCACGAGGGATTAACCCTATAAAGCCTGAATCGTGAAATAATTGCCAGAAAATTCTAAATTTTCAATACTGGAGTGTTTGTTGAACTGGCTAACATTTTTTTAAATTCAATATCAATTTTCATATATGAATTTAATTTGGATCATATTTGATACATCAGGTCTTTTTGTGCAATTTTTTGCTCACAATTTGCTTTTCTTGAACTCACATAATCACATAAAACCTAATATTTTTAAACAAATAAAACTTTGACTTTCCTTTTAACATTTTCCTCAAACATACAAAATATTTTTTTCCATATAAAACAACATCATACATCTGCTGATATGAAGTTTTCACGCAGCAATGACAGATCCACCAGTGGAACCAGCAAATCATTTTTGTTACATCTGGTATTTTTGTGAAATTTGTTGCTCAGTTTTTTTAATCATCAATTCATGTATTCATCAGGTTTTTGATGTAGAGGTCTCAAAAACTTATGTATCAAATATGATACACTTGGCTTTATAGGGTTAAAACCCAGAAGTTGAGCAGCTGTAAGAGTAGCGTGTGTGTCAAATGGAATAACTAATAATCAGGAGCTCAAAGCTTTAAAAAAAGTCATTCCTCTGATCAGTTTTACAGGATTCTGTTTCAACGATCTACGTTAAGAATTCCCTTTTTCTCTTATGTGACAGATGTAGCCTGTTCAGTTCAAAGACGACATGAAAGATCTGCTTTTTTTGTCATGATTTTCTTGTCCAGAGTAGTAAAATATTAAAATAACTTCGCCCCCGTCTTCCTGTTTAATATCTGCTGCTAGAGAGTTTGTAGTATTGTTGCCAGGCAGTATCTACATCATGTAACAAAAACATCCTCTTATTTTTCAGTAAAACACTGATCATTATTATGATATCATATTTTATTATTAGCTTCTGTTTAGCATAATTAGGCCACATCATTGTGGCTATTAATTTCCTTCTGTGCTGAACAGGTGTGAAGCTGTCAGAGGTCATTGTGCTGTCGTTAATCTTCAGGCCCTGAGGACTTTAAATTAAAGCAAAACACAGTTATGACTACACTAAAGGATATTATTAAAGCCATTAATAACAATGTAACTCAATCATGACTTACCAGCACTGTATGCCTAAGAAATACCCTTGGGAGACATTGTGTTGTAATATTTGGCCTGCTCACACATTATTTAGCTTATAACACAGCCACAGTGGTCTGTTATTCAGAAATAAACTGTAGAATGTCATAATTGACCACACTGTAAACAAAACAAACAATAGCTACTCAATAAAATTGAGGCAACAGATTGCACGCAATATTATTAATTAAATCTAACGACGTTACAAGTTGAGTTAATAACAACTTAACAGGAAGTGTTACTCCATGGATATTTTTTCCTATTGGTTTGTTCCAAGTCACGTGACTTTCAAGGTCCCAGCAGTCAGAACAAAAAACATGGCGGACAGTTCTAAAAAAAATCAATATTTTGACTTAGTTTCTGCATAAAAATTGATTTTGATCACATTTCTAGCAAGAAATATATGTTTTATTTTCTAAATATTCACTCAGTGAATGTACATAATCACTTTGTATGTTGGAATAGCCACGGGATATGACTGTCATTAACTTGCATTGTAGCGAAATCCGTGTCAGTTTCACGGAAATTTGAGTGATTCCGTGGCTATTCCACGGATTTTGAGTTAAGAGAATCCGTGGCTATTTCACGGATTCCTGTGAGACCATGTTGGTGCAAGAGACAGAAACTAGTCAGATCAATCAACCAACTATCATGTTGTTATGTGACATTACAAATAACAAAATTATGACATTGGCCACTATGACGATATCCAAGAAAGTAATTGATTTCAATCATTATTTTATTGGCATCTGCAATTCACAGAAATCAAACCAGGTGCAAAAAACCCTGTAATTTGAAACATTTTCTGATTTGGTGTGGAAAGGCTCATTGAAATAGATGGGTTCAATTTTTTTTTTAACTGGCATGTGATTTCTCAGCATTTATTATTTGCTTTTGGTTTAAAAAGAAACTCAAAGAAGCTTGGACGAAGATTAACCCATAATAACCCAGACCCAGTTATCCTTAAAGGAAAATTATGGGGGATATACCACAGAGCAAGTGGAGCACATATTTATGATGTTTTTAAAAAAATACTACCCTTAAATGTCAAAGATCTGTGATGTGACATAAACGTTACATTGTCACATAATGTGACATTAATAGTGCTGTTTAACAACACATTAGTTTTCAGATTATATTATAATAATACATTAATAATAAATATAAACAAATAACCATTTGCCTTTTTGTTTGCATCTCCATAACATAAATCAAAATTGTGACTTTAATTTGTTCAGGAAATTTGGTCAGAACAAGTTAAATGTAATACAGGACAAACTATTAATGGATTAGAATTGTTCAATGGGTTTAAACTTATCCTAGTAACAAAAAATAAAAATTTTTGAAATGAGCTACTTTTTCACATTTCTGTTTCCAGTCACACAAATATTTTGGAGAAGTTGAATATGGGAGATTCTATAAGATTTAAAGTGTTTGTTACCATGGGTTCTTATGGGTTAAAATATTATGTGACCATGTTTTTTGTTCAGGGAATAACATCTTTCTGTCCTTTCTGGTTTCTGTTAGTGTGATATGGCTCTTTTTGTCTGTGTAAGGTCACACACATTCACATTTTAATATGTCTGCAGAGCTGACGCCTCAGTCCAGTGAAGAGTGATAGCTTTGATCCTGTGGCTCTGACAAACAGGTGAGATTTACGACCTGCTCTCCGCATCCTGATTCTAATTTCCAGCACCATCACGGCCTCACACAGACACTTATTACCAGACAGAACATAAAACATGCTCCCCCCTCAACACAGTCTCCTTTATCCCTCAAGAAAGCAAAGCCCAACCATGAAAAGGAAGCTCTGCCACTGTCATCCAGGAGTGTGCATGTACAGATAAACTCATACTGTACACTGTAAAAAATGTCTGTAGATTTTACGGTGAAAAACTGCTAAACCATAACAGTAAAAGACCTTAAAATGATAAATGGGTTAATTTAGTTTCAGTTACAATGAAACAACGTAAATGTATATATCAGCCGAAACAGTATTTTTTTTTACAGGTTTTAAAAAAAACAAAAACATTACTCCACTGTAAAATACACTGGCACCGTGTGTGTAACAAAGATATATACTGTAATATATATATATATATATATATATATATATATATATATATATATATATATATATATATATATATATATATATATACAAGCGTCACTGTAATTTTTGCATTTATCTTTTGTAAAAATACTTTTTCTAACTGTTAAATGTACTAAAAATCATATCTCTAACAAAAAAATCCTGTAATATTTAATGGTAAAATCTTTAATTTATGTAGCATTTATAAAGTATTTTCTGGTCAGTTATATGGCAGAACAGTGTTGCTTTTGATGGAAAAACTTTTTATTTATACGTTAAAAAATTCAATAAAATGGCAATCTAAAATGGGAACTCAAGAGTGCTAATATCATTTTACCGTAATATTAGGAAAAGTTGCACGTTATTTATTATATATATATATATATATATATATATATATATATATATATATATATATATATATAATATATATATATATATATATTATTAAGTTCCGACAACCACAGCTGCTGGTTTTTTTACCGTAAAAACAACAGGTGTTTGTTTGTTTTTTTACAGTTTAATACAGACCTTTAATTCATTTTAAACTCAAAGGAGATCCTCAAATATCTCAATACGTCCAGATATATTAAGCTACATTTTGGAAACTATATATAATGTATAAAATGATGCTAAAGACATCTAGAATATGTCCAGTTTACTTATGTAATACTGTCAGACAGTGTATTTATTAATAATTTGATGATTTTTCCAACCTCAAGGCAACTTTGAGTGGAAACAAAATGTAGAAAACTAGATATAAATGAAACGAGATGTGAGAAATAGAGGAGCATACTCATCTGTGAGCAGGTAGGCTTGGTTTGTTCTCAGCTCTTTTTTTTATTACAGCATAAAAATGTTTTTACACAACACTGCAGGTATTTTAAGACAAGCATGTGTGCAATAATTATAGAGTGACACACTTGAGAAATCAGCCAACTGCAACATATGCTGATTGCAGTGGGACTAAACTCCCTCTGATAGTTCTCAGCGGCTATAAATGTCAAATTAATCCTATAGGAAGCAATATTTTCTACATATTATTCATATGTTTTTATAGTCTTGTGTTACTCCCAGGGCCAGGGTTGCTTAGATGGGACTTAAAATAGAAAGTTGAAGCACTCTTTAAGTTTGGAGCATGAGGAAGGGAGGGCTGTTTCATAACAGGGCTTTTACTGTGGCATACTCACTGAATGGCTCCCACCACACCTTCTACTCAGCAGCATTGCAGGGGGTATAAATCTTTGAAGAACTGCAACCTGCGTCACACACACACACCCAGCGCTGAAGCTGTCCCACCCAGTTGGTGGTCGAGGAGAGACGGGCTAATCAGAGACAATCTACGGGCCGAAGGGCTCAAGGTCTAGGACCGTATGTGTGTGTTTAAGTGTGTGAGGCAGCACTGGGAATACCAAGATCAATGTATAGTACAGCAGCAGGTAATCCATCATATATCTCTAATACACATCTGGACTGTGGCCCTGAGTAGCAGAAGAAGAAAAAAATATATATCTCCAGCTCAAGGTGACATTGCTTTGCAGCCCAGATTGGTGCAAAGCAACCAGAGTAAAATTGACATTGTTGATTTAAAGGCTGTCTGCATTTGCATTTTCCAGGTTTTTTAAAATGGAAACGCCCACTCAGTCTTTGCAAAAAGCAGGTTACAACAGCAATCTACAGAATATACAGACGTGGATGCTACATTAGTTTGGATCTGAAAGTCACACATAACACAAATAAACCAACCAAAACACCAAAAAATAATGGACCCCGCCCTTTTACAGCAGTAGTTCTCAACCTTTTTGAGTCGCGACCCCCAATTTAACATGCATGTTGTCTGCGACCCCTGCTCACTGGACAGAATCTCACACGCACAGTTCAGATCACCCAAAAAAGAAAACAAAATGACCAAAAAAAGCCACAAAATGACAAAAAAAAGACACAAAATGACCTAAAAAAGACACAAAATGACTAAAAAGAGACACAAAATGACCAAAAAAGACACAAATTGACCACAAAATGATCAAAAAAAGCCACAAAATGACCAAAAGAGACACAAAATGACCAGAAAAGACACAAAATGACCAAAAAAGACACAAAATGACCCAAAATAAGAAACAAAATGACCAAAAAGACACAAAATGACCAAAAATAAGAAACAAAATGACCAAAAAGACACAAAATGACAAAAAAAGACACAAAATGACCAAAAAAAGGAAACAAAATGACCAAAAAAGACAAGACAAGAGTCAATTAGGCCACTAAGTCCATGTAAATGTGGTCCTAATCTACTGTACAGGGTGTGAGAGTTGGTTTTTAAGAGTTAATTCAACTCAAACAGAATGCAGTTTGTCAATAACCACACCTAAAGAAACGTTCCTTTTTCTTAACGCTACAGAGACAAAACTGTCAAGTTAAATGTAATCAGCGTTGGCTAATTTTTCTGCCAACGTCGATTTAACAGTAGCGTAATGCTAATGTTACTTTGTTTAAAAATTGACAACCCATAAATACTTATACATAAATAAATGTAAACTAATTTGTTAAAGCTTAAAGCATTACATTTTTTTGTTAAGTTTTAATCCTTGAAGGATTGCTCTCTGAGCAGGTAGCTGCTAACGTTAGCTTGACTTGTTATTCGTAGTTAAGCTAACGTTAGCAGCTACCTTAGCCAACTTTCCACACAGTGTTTCCTATTTGATTAATAATGGAGTGTATGCAAGTTTAAATATATTTTATCTATGTATACATATTTCAACACAATCAACCCTCCAAATTGACAATTTCATATTAACTAATTAGTGTTAATTAACTTAATGTTGCTCGCACATTTAAGCTAGCCATCAACTCTACACTATTGGAATTTATTATTTGACACAAACCAGTTGGAGTGTACAATAAAATGCTATTGAACTCACTTAGATTGGATTGATCCAATGATCATGCTACTGAATAATAATAATAATAATTATGCAGAATGACCCATTTCAGAATACAATATATTATAAAACTAGATTATTGTTACTGATGCAATAATGTGGATATCATTTAAATGTTAAGCAATTACTTTATATACTGCTGTATGGCTTGTTTATTTCCCACAGGGATCTATAAAGTATTTATCTATACTACTACATTATAGTTTGTTTGTTGATTACTTTTTGTATTACAGTATTCATTTTAATCTTTAAATAGTAACTATAGAGCCAAATGAATGTGTTGTAGTAAAAGGTATTGGTAACACTTTACAATAACCATCATTTATAAATGGTAAACAGATTGTTTATTAATGTTTAATCATCATTTATAAACCGTATATAGGCCATTTAGAATGGTAAATACATAATTTATTAATGTTTAACTAACTAAATAATTTATAAATGACAAATAGATGGTATTTTAATATAAGTTTATAGTTACTTTACCATTAACAAACAATTAAATTATAATTAATAGTTTATTAATAGTTTTAGTTGCACCCATTATAACATTTTAACACCATATTAAGTATGTTAATGATTTTGAAATAATTCATATGCCTTTAAGAAATTGGTTGAAAACATTTAAAGATTAAATATGTATAGCACTTTGTAAATGGTTAATAATTGGTTTATAAACCATCTATAAACATAATTTAGTTGGTTATTGTAAAGTGTTACCAAGGTATTTCCTGTATATCCTTTTGAAAAGTAAAGTACTAATTAGCATTAAAGAAAAATACTTGTACTTTAGTATAGTATATTAGTATATTAGTATGTTAGGAACCCACCATCACTGTCATTATTGCTGTTATATATATAAATATATATATTTTCCAGACCACTAAAAGTGTGTGTTGCATATAAAATAAACACATTGAACTCATGTGCAGCCTCAGTAATGTCAAGTCTTTATTGATATATATGGTGTCATACAGCAATACACAGTAATAACAGTAAAGAGAATAGCATGTCAACTACATATGCTTTTGTAGCTCTAATAAAGGCTAATAAAGACATAATAATGATTAAACACCCCAGTGAACAGAATCATATACATCACACACATGGCCAGAAAAAAAGCTGCTGGTGTTTTAAGGCATTTCACATCCTATATTAGCATTATTATTATTATTATTATGGCTAATTCTTGATTGTTGGTTTTGTATTGGTGACATTCTGTATTTTCAGAAAATGCTTGATTTTTGCCCATGAAGTGGTGTTGCATGTGCACTTAGAAAAGTTTGGCAGTGCAGTAGTAGTGAAGTTTTTGTCTTCAGACACCAATGAAAACTTGTTTGGTTTACAGTGTAAAGATAAAGGCTTGACATTTGCAACCATGAACCATTCATCCATTGTTATAGCTGTATACTATAAAATGCTGCCTGAACATCTGAGGTTTTTCTTCTGCTTGACGTTGGAATTTAGTAATCCATAAAACAAAATGCCCAACTTTCAGATTTGCTAAATAATTCCAGTTATGATAGGCCACTGTGTAGAGATACAGACACACTCACTACAGTACTAAGATACTTATCACAAGCCTCAAGTAAAACAACAGGAACCCAATCCAGAACAGTCTGCCGTACAATCAGTAGTTTTTTGTTTTTTTTATTGTAAGTGCAGTTTGTTTGTCAAGGTCGCTATGACCAGCAGCAGGAGATAAAAGCTGTGTGTTAAAGTCGGCAGTGCACAAGCAGAAAAAACAAGCATCTCTCATACTGAGGGATTTCTAGTGGTGAGGTCGTTCTACAACAGACATTTTATCCAGTCATGGCCACAGTTATAAAGAGAGAGGTCAAGTTGGTTCAAACTGACTGAATTTGTGACATCTTTTGAGCGTTTCATGGTGCTATGGTATGGATTCTGGGGCTCAAATGTGCTTCAAGCGTCATTGATGGCACATGAGAAAATGGTGTTGGATATGTATATGTTTCATCAGACCCATAGAGAATCTTGTACATTTGTGCTAAAGCGTAATCTACAATACAGTCTCTAATTGGCTGGACTGTTTTAAGAGATAAATCACTTCCTCTTTGTTATCATATTAGCTGCATTTTGCCTTTTTTTTTACATAATCTTTGCTTGACTTTCTATTTTCCCTGTATCCTTCAGAGCACATTGTGCAAACTGTTTACCATACCACATTCCTATATAAGTGCCTTAAAGATGATTTTTTACTTCTTAGCTTTGCAGCATCAACACCTACCTAAGTCACATCTTACAGTAAAGAGTCTCAAATCTAGCCTACAGGCTAACAAGCACATCTATTCGAGTTATTAATGAGTATTGTGCATGATGATGCTTAGCATGGTAGGTGGTGAATAGGAAGCTATGAGCCGGCATTTACACTCCGAAAAATTAAAATCAGAGGGCCGCTGGAGTCCATGCAAGCATGACATCTACATACACCATGCAAATTATCCTTGATTAATACATTTGTTTTCTTGTTTGCTTCAAATCTCTTTAAATAGCGACGGGAATCCACTTTTGAGGTTGAAACTTCACCGGGAAGTTAAAAAGGAAGTGTCATGCAGAGCTAATTGAACCACAGTCTAATCCATGAAGCACCGACTGGGATCAAGAAATTGTGCAAGGAGACATTTTGCTTATGAACTCCATTTTTAGTAGTAAAGAGACTCGTAATAAAAGCTCTCCAATATAATATTTGTGTTGCTTATTTTGGCTGGTTTCTTTTAACTGTAGACTCTGTGCTTCCTCATTTAACTGTCATTATTATTACGTCAGGAATCTTTTCTATTGTAAAGGTGGACGCACACACATGCTTCCATTGGAATGTGTTGAGAGTATCTCACAGCTTGTGGTAGTGGTGAATGACCAGAGTTATTATCTAACTACCGTGTTTCAGTATCACATATCGATGTAACAATAGCTCAAAGTGTGACGGACCAGTTGAACAGTATATTATGTAAGACCATACATCTGTACGAGATGCTACCTAAGTGCTTGTTATTGTTTGATGTTGAGTGTGTGAACGAGAAAGAGAGAGCACAGTTGTACTGTGGTTTTTGAGTAGAGTGATAGTTACAGTAGAGTTATAATGGATTTCCTTCGGGGGAAAACATGTGGGGGACAAATAGGACGGGGGACAGATAAACCTGCATAAAACAAACATCCAGATCCTGAACGCTACACACTTGTGGGCATCGAACACACACTGAAAAAAGAAAATAGTTGAACCAACTTAATTGAATTGTTTCATTTGGTAACACCGAAATGAATGAAGTTCTTTCAAATTAATTTAATAAGTTAGATTAACACAACTGATTTTAAATTAATTTGAAAGAACTTAATTCATTTAGGTGTTACCAAATGAAACAATTCAATTAAGTTGGTTCTTTTTTCAGTGCACAATAGTGCAGATAGATAGAGTATGTATAGACTCTATTGGGTTACGACCCATATTTCAGTTTATTGTAGCAGCGACCTCTAGTGGCCTTAGTGATTATGACAGGAGCGAAGGAGGAAGTGAGGTAACAGTGTAATGAGCAACAAAGTCCGTAACGGAAAAAGATCGAGGTGGACCAAAAGACCGCTGTTTGTGTCAACATTACGGTTTTTTTACTTACATATTCCAAGATAACTTACATAACGCCATAACGTACTTATTTTACGTTTGCAACATAGATTAATTCAAGTACCTGACATACGATATAAGCATCGTAATATTAAACTAAACCTTAGTTTTGCTTTTCGTAACATTAACCACAAGTTGAAAATTTTGTCTTTTACATTTAGGTATCAGGAAGTGATGATCTCCTGCCACAAGTGAGGGCGCTAATTTTGGATACACTCCTGCGGGTCAAATTAGAAGGTAGGAACCAATGTACCAGTATTGATTATAATTCACTGTAAAAAATAATCTGTTTCATTTACGGTAAAATACCGGCAGCTTTGGTTGCCAGAACTTCACCGTAAAAAATACAGTGAGTAGGGTTTTCTATTGTAAATTTAAATGTTAATATCAGCAAAAACTGTAATTTAGACTGAGTAGTCCCTTTATTTTTAGGATAATTGTGTCATTAATTCACACATCATGGTATTTCTCCATAAATTTTGCATGAAAATGTTATATTTTTACAGCAAAACTGTGTGTTTCCTACAGTTTATGACGGAAAAAAGTGAAAGTTTTGTGCTACTCTTTGATTTACGGTAATTAAAAGTGTCTAATTTTTGTCAATTTTTAATTTTACACCCTATTTCTGATGTATTTGACAGAGTTTTACTGTTATTTCTGCAAACATTTTTAAAGTGTTGTTAGTTTTGCACGCTTTTGTACAGTTACAAGCTTACTTGGAGGACTTAGAAACCATGACAATCTTACTATGCTTACAATAGAGCGCTATCATCTTGGATTCCCACAAGTGCTTAAGTGTCAAGGCTCAGGGTTTGTTTGTTTTAGCGCGGGAAATGAAGAGAGGTATGGGTTTGCAGGGTTTAGGGAAGCTTCAGGGGTCAAAACAAAGCTTACAGTCGGCTCTTAGTTTTTCTGATTGGTGGGAATGTCGCTGGGTTCTTGCTTCTCCATCTTCTTGGTGGTGACCACCGTCTCCTCGTACACTTCGCGGTGGGACACCTTGCCTCCAGACTTGCTCTGCTGCTGCTGGGACTCGTCCTTGCCCTCGCCCTTGGAGCCCTTGCTGGAGCTGGTGTAAATACGGCTCTGGTAGTTGTAGCCTTGCCCGGCACTCATGTTCATGGAGGAGCCAGGATAGCTGATCCCTGTCCCGATGCGGGTCTCCTCCCCTTCCAGTAGTTTCCTAAAGATAACGGTCAGGAACAGCATTTTAACAAGGGGAGAACACAGTTTTTTTTCCTGCCATTTTATGTACACTGTAAAAAAAATCTGTTTAATTTACGGTAAAATAGCTTTGGTTGCCAGAACTTCACTGTAAAAAATACAGTGAGCGTATGTAAATGTAAATATCAGCAAAAACTGTAATTTATGCAGAATAATCCCATTACTTTTAGGATAATTGTGTCATCATGGTATTTCTCCATTAATTTTACATCAAAATTTTATATTTTTTACACTAAAACTGTGTGTTTTCTACAGTTTATGGCGGTTGAATTTAAAGTTTTATGATATTCTTTGATTTACAGTAATTAAAAGTATTCACTACGGTGAATTTACAAAGGTTTCTACAAAGGTTTTTTTTTACAGTGTAGCTTATTATAGCTGATTATATGTGAGTTGATTTTGAGCCTATACCTGTAAGCTGCAATTTCAATATCCAGAGCCATCTTGACATTCAGCAGATCCTGGTACTCCCTCAGGTGACGAGCCATTTCACTCTTAGTGGCCCTCAGCTCGTTCTCCAGCTCTATCATGTTGTCCTGGAGACAATAAAACAAAACAAGGAACAAAGGTAAGGCTTTAAGACAAAAAAAATGTAAAAAAAAAAAAGATTTATGGAGGATTAAAGATTTATGGGGGGATTAAACAGTGACCAGACAAAGACATCTGTCCATCCTATTGTTAACCTATTGGGAATTCGAGGCATTTGTGATAAAACTGGGTTAAAATGTTTGTCCTACAAAAAAAATATTCTCAGTTGGGAGTGCTGAATCCAAAAACAACAGTGAAACCACTCATTGAGAGCACACACAGTAAGTGGGCGTTGTCAGATGCAGCTGCTGGGCGCGCTGTCCCGGGGGAACCAGGTTCAGCACCACGGACAGAGCCCAGCTCCCCCTCATGTTATTATTGCTCTGTTATTCACTTCTTAAGAGGAAAACACACTATATAGTTTATTCAACTCATATGCATCTTATCATATCATCTTATCATATCATCTTATTCAATGCAAACAAACTTTTATTACACCAAAAACATAAAAATGGCTGCTTTTCTACCCCTTTGACCACATTAAAAGGCTATTTATTACCTGGTAGTTTCCAATCTCCACATTGTGCCTGTCCTCCATCTCCCGGAGCTGCTTTTCCAGGGACTCGTTGGTCCCCTTCAGGCTCTCGATCTCGATGGTCTTGGACTGCAGCTGCCTCCTGAACTCGTTCATCTCCTCCCTGCTGGCACGGATGGCCTCGTTACTCCTGGTGGCCTGCTCAGACAAGTCGGCGAACTTGGTCTTGTACCACTCCTCGGCGGACTGCAGGTTCTTGGACGCCATGGACTCGTACTGGCCTCGGATCTCTTTGAGGGCGGAGGTGAGATCCGGCTTGGACACCTCCATCTCCACAGACACCTGGGCGGCGTGGATCATGTCCGTCAGCTCGGCCACCTCCTCTTCATGCACCTTGCGGAGGAAGTTGATCTCGTCCAGCAGAGATTCCACCTTCTTCTCCAGGTCCAGGCGCACCATGGTGGCATCATCCACATCTTTCTTAAAAGCCTTGAGGGTGGCCTCGGCGTCCTCCCGGGCGCGGTACTCCTCCTCGTACTTCCCCCTGAGCTTCTGCAGGTCGTCTTCAATACAATCCCTCTCGATGGTGAGCTGGGACTTCTCCCCGTTCAGCTCCTCCAGCTGGGAGCGCAGTTCCCGGATCTCCTGCTGGTAGAGCTCGGCCAGGCGGGACGGCTCGGCCTGCCGCTGGCGCAGCGCGGTCAACTCCGTCTCCAGCACTTTGTTATGCTGCTCCAAGTTGCGCACTTTCTCGATGAACATCGCAAAGCGGTCATTGAGACCCTGCATCTGCTCCTTCTCATTGGTGCGGACGATTTTAAACTCATTGTTGAGGACGTTGCTCTGTGTCAGGTCGAAGGTCTCCAGCGGCATGGAGCGGCCGGACTTTCTGGCGTACGAGCCCAGGGAGGAGACGTTGCTCCGGGACACTGAGGAGGAGCGGTACCCGGAGCGGGAGGACATCGGTGTCCGCGACGGAGAGGATGCATAGCGGGGAGAATCCCCGAAAATCTTCCTGTAGGAGGAGGAGGAAAAGACTTCAGATCCGTAGCTCATCTTGGCGTGTATGGAGACAGAGCAGAGCAGTGGGCGCGTCTCCTTTTTATAGGGGGACCAACCCAATCACTCATTAATGCATCATTCGGTCCACATGCGTCAGGTAGCTCAGCAAATATACGGATCAATGCAGAATATTGTGCACGAGGTGAATTTCCTTTTCCGTTATTATAACTACAATAAGTATTTTATAATCCCAACATGTGTCCAGATGTGCGCAGTTGACTCTGTCCTTTGTGTGGAGCAGATGGAACTGTCCTGTTTGGCGCAGTGGTGCGTCAGTGTTTAATCGCTTGTTGCACATTTACAATTGAAATGTTCTTGCAGAAGGAAATCTAAAAACATCTCTCAGAGATTTGTACGAAAGAACAATGATGGTGCACATTCAAAACTTTTATCTGTTGTATTATTGATTATGCATATTCTGCAGTTAGTGTGTTGTGTCTGCGCAAATCAGTGTGTTTCAGGTTGTAAATAAAAGGTTTGTTTTTTATCTTTTTCAAACGTTTGTAGTGAGAATGAGGTTAAAATGGAAACATGAAGAGATGCTGAAGATGAGACACTTGAGATTTACTTTATATCTTTATATTATATCTCGGATATTGGATCTCCTCAAGAAAATGTTTCAGATGTTAATTAATATTAAAGTTACTTTTTTAGAGATAAAGTAAAGTTAATATAATGTAAGTTTGGTGTGTGTTTAGTTTTGCTCAACATGCCTTGAACGCAGCATCACTCTGACAGGCCTGTGCTGCCCTCTGTTGTCCAATCTTAGCACACTGCAAGCAGATAATAAGATAGACTGGAGGTATTACTATCTGATAATAATCTGTTTATTTCACTATCAACTAACTATCGACTAACTATTAACTGTTACAGAGAATGCAGCCTACTGGCTAATACACTTCCATGTGTATTGATAACAGATGATCTGGATTATTTCCTTTGTTGATTAACCTGCTGATTATTTGCCTCAATTAATTGTTTGGTAAAAAAATAATCAAAACTGATAATCCAGGAAGTCCAGGAGATTTTGGTTCAAATTTGTCAACTTCCTCTGCATTAATTTCTGTCTCTGTTCAGCATCTTTCAGTCTGTCCTTACATCACATGCATGGCTCCTTTTTCTCCACACAAACTTGGCTATCAGTCAGATTTTTCATTTTATTTTAATTAACTAAGTATAAAGCTGCCAGGAACCCAAAATACAAACAAAAGACACAGGTGTCTTTGGAAATGTACATTTTTATTTTTTATTTATTTATTTATATTTTTTTTACCATTTATACACACAAAAACACACTGTAAAAACAATCTGTTTAATTTACGGTAAAATACCGGCAGCTTTGGTTGCCAGAACTTCACTGTAAAAAATACAGTGAGCGTATGTAAATGTAAATATCAGCAAAAACTGTAATTTATACTGAATAATCCCATTACTTTTAGGATAATTGTGTCATCATGGTATTTCTCCATTAATTTTACATCAAAATTTTATATTTTTACACTAAAACTGTGTGTTTTCTGCAGTTTATGGCAGTTGAATTTAAAAGTTTTATGATATTCTTTGATTTACAGTAATTAAAAGTATTCACTACGGTGATGTACAATGTTTAATTTGACAACCTATTTCTGATGCAATTTGACAGTGTTTTACTGTAATTTCTACAAAGGTTTTTTACAGTGCAGCAGAAATAATAATACATAATACAACTACAAACAATTACAACAAAACAGTCTATTTGCATGTAAATAAAAGATAGTAATAGGTTTCATTGTAGAAAGAAAATTCACATTTTAAAAATGGTCTAGAAACATAAATGGCACACTGTGAAAGCTCCTATTATTGAACTTTAACTGGCTTTCTCAGCTTGTCTACATATCATATATAAATTGTGTGTTGATATAAAGTTATTATTTTAAATAAAACATGTGTATTTTCAATAAATAGATGGACTCCAGAGAGTTAAATGTCTTGTTTTTTTCAGTCCAAAACAAAAGCTGTTAATTTTAATATGATATAAAACAAAGAAAAACAGCATTTTCTGCCATTTTGCATGAATAATTTCTTAAACACTTCATTGATTGTCAAAAAAGGCAATTTATGTCTGTTCAACTAATAGATCAGTCAACTAACCTAACTATCAATAATTTATATTTCCAAGTTTTACAAACTTAAATCAGTTTCAGGCCAAAAAATACAAGTTTGCTTTTTTGCAGTGTTTTTGCAGGTGAGGCACGTAGTTATTATTGCAATGTCAGTAAAAGATGTTTTATTCCTCAACTTATCTGGAGAAATGCATTTTTGACTTTGTGCTTGAGGATTTTGGAAGCCATAAATGAAATATTGTAGCTGCCAAGTATAGATTTGCCTCTGCACTGGAGCAGAATGTATCAGAAACGAAACTGGCTGAAGTTAATGTACTGACATTACGCCTAAAGGGTGTTTGAAGTTCATTGAATCTATAGTATGAACCAACTCATTGCTTTTTTTTTTATAGTCCCCTTTACTTTAAGAACAGTAAGCACAATTGTTTATTGGAAATATATACAAACAGCCATAAAGAAAGCTCAAAGTCACCAGCTTTACCTCAAACGTTTCATTTCCAAAGAATGTGCCATTGTCCAGTAACAGGACACCGGGGTAGAGACACAAAAAGGAGTTTATTTACAAAGTCACAAGAATAAGTATGAAGCGGGCAGTGGAGGCAGCTCACAGCAAACACACCGGTCCTATAGAACAGCTGTTCTCAACCTTGGGGTCGGGACCCCAATTGGGGTCGTGAGATGATTTCTGGGGGTCGCCAAATTATTTTGGAAGTCAGCTCTGTCTCCACTGTGTTAAAGTGTTCATGTGTTAATGTGTTTTAGTCTTTTTGGTCACTTAATGTCTTTTTTTGGTCATTTTGTGTCTATTTGTGTCATTTTGTGTCTTTTTTGGGTCATTTTGTGTCTTTTTTTGGTAATTTTGTTTCCTTTTTTGGTCATTTTGTGTCTTTTTTTGGTTATTTAGTGTCTTTTTTTGGTCATTTTGTGTCTTTTTTGGTCATTATATGTCTTTTTTGGGTCATTTTGTGTCTTTTTGGGTCATTTTGTGTCTTTTTTGGGTCATTTTGTTTCCTTTTTTGGTCATTTTGTGTCTATTTTTGTCATTTTGTGTCTTTTTTGGGTCATTTTGTGTCTTTTTTGGGTCATTTTGTGTCTTTTTTTGGTCATTTAGTGTCTTCTTGGCCATTTTGTGTCTTTTCTGGTCATTTTGTGTCTTTTTTGGTCAATTTGTGTCTTTTTTGGTCAATTTGTGTCTTTTTTTGGTCATTTTGTTTCTTTTTTGGGTGATCTGAACTGTGCGTGTGAGATTCTGTTCAGTGAGCGGGGGTCGCGGACAACATGCATGTTAAATTGGGGGTCGTGAGTCAAAAAGGTTGAGAACTACTGCTCTAGAAGCCGTGAGGAGCGAGCACATGGAGCGCACAAAAGGCAGGAAAACTCACCAAAAACCTGCAGAAAACAGGATTATCTATCTGGCACTGAAGTGGAGTTGAATCCAACACTGTAAAGCTTTTTACTGTAAAATTACAGTAAATTACTGGCAGCAGTTTCGCCAGTAAGTTACTGTAAAATGTACCGTATTTATGTATGCATTAATGTACACAATGCAATAATAACAACAACAACTCATAAATCTTCTATTAACTCATATTAGCCAAAGACTCACATATAAATAAGACATGAACATAATAATAACTCATTAATCCTCTATTAACTCATATTAATTCTATAGCTCATGGAGTGCTACACTCATTATTTAATGCCTTTTCATGCATTTAGTCATGCATTAATGCATTAAAAAGTCAATTTTGTGTCTTTTTTGGTAATTCTGTGTCTTTTTTTGGTAATTTTGTGTCTTTTTTAAATAATTTTGTGTCTTTTTTTAGTAATTTAGTGTATTTTTCTTTGGTAATTCTGTGTCTTTTTTGGTCATTTTGTTTCTTTTTAAAGTATTTTAGTTTTCTTCTATCATTTTGTGTCTTTTTTGGTAATTCTGTTTATTTTTTTGGTTGAGCGGGGGTCGCGGACAACATACATGTTAAATTGGGGGTCGCGACTCGAAAAGGTTGAGAACTACTGCTATAAAGTGTTACTCTAATCACCTTTCCTCTCCCAGTAATCAGGACTCCTCAGGACTTCCTGAGGAGCCTTTGGAAGGGGCCCAGCCCTAGATTAGTTACCACTGTAATGAATGACTTCACCTTATCTAAAGCAGATAAACCAGCTCCACCACGAGCAGCCACAGCAGTAAAAAGCTACAGAACAGATAGTTTTACTTTAATAAGCACAGTTCACTGATAAAACTATTGTACTTTTACTAGAGTAGGATTGTGAGTGCAGCAATTTTTCAAAGTTTTTTTTACACTGACGTAATGTTACTTTAGCTTCAGTAAAGGCTCTGAGTACACTGTAATAAATGATTCTGTAGTCATTTAATTTTACTTAATATGTTTGATAAAATCTATTAAATATAAATGCACCCTTGATTTTGAGGCAGTTGTTTAAGTAACTTTAATATAAAAATGTTTGAGATAGAATCTACTTATTTTGATCACATTAAATATAATCTTTATGTGTTTGTAATTCTAAATCAAGAGAATTTTGAATGAATCCAACACAATAGAATTAGTCCATTTTTAATTGACAGGCACTTCCTGTTAAGTTGTTATCAACTCAACTTGTAACCCAGTTAGATTTAATTAATAATATTGCGTGCAATCTGTTGCCTCAATTTTATTGAGTAGCTATTGTTTATCTTTTATTACAGTGTACTTCTTCCACTATGGATGATAAGCTTCACATAAAAGTGCAAGAAAGTGCAATAAAATACAGAATTGACAAAAATGACAAAGGTAACAAAGAAAACAAAAAACAAAACAAAATTTAAATTAAAACAAATTAAAAGAAGATGGGATGTTTTTTAAAAGCACTGTGGGATTACCAGGGGACACTATTCCCTAGCACTTGCAGGAGGAATTTTTTTTTTAAATTAATATGTATTGTCCCTGTTTTTTAAATAAATAAACTCAAACTCAAGTGCATTCCTGAAGTGCTTCTGCAGCGCCTCTAAAAGCTAATTACGGTAATTCTTGCAACAAGCTAAATAGATGCAATCCATCTAGGTGTCTCTCTCTCTCTCTCTCTCTCTCTCTCTCTCTCTCTCTCTCTCTCTTTTTTTTTTTTTCTCTCTGCACCTTATTGTAGTCAACTGATAACAGATGCACTTTAATCAGCCCTTTGATATCTAAATTTAGTGTTTAACACTAGTAAAATGCGTATTCTGGCCATGAAGGCCAACTCTTCTACTTGTTGTTACTGTTGTTTTATTGATTTTATTGTCTGATGGTATTGACATCAACCTGCCAAAGGGACTAAAGACTGAAATTATAATCTTGCATATTTACATGTATATATGTTCATTAATATGTATTGTCCCTGTTTTTTAAATAAATAAACTCAAACTCAAGTGCATTCCTGAAGTGCTTCTGCAGCGCCTCTAAAAGCTAATTACGGTAATTCTTGCAACAAGCTAAATAGATGCAATCCATCTAGGTCTCTCTCTCTCTCGCTCTCTCTCTCTCTCTCTCTCTCTCTCTCTCTCTCTCTCTCTCTCTCTCTCTCTCTCTCTCTCTCTCTCTCTCAATTCAATTCAGATTCAATTGGCTTTATTGGCATGACATAACAATGTATATATTGCCAAAGCAAGCATCAGAAAAAAAGATAACAAGATAAGGAAAGCAATATTTACAATAAATTATTATAATTCTGTTATTCATTTTAAATGAAATGGAAAGAAAAACTAATAACAATAAAAGAAAGCAATATTTACAATCATTGAATTACAATCAACATATCATTTATACAATCTAACTGTCCCAGCAAAAAAAGAAGAAAAAAATAAAATAAAAAATCTCTCTCTCTCTCTCTCTCTCTCTCTCTCTCTCTCTCTCTCTCTCTCTCTCTCTCTCTCTCTTTTTCTCTCTGCACCTTATTGTAGTCAACTGATAACAGATGCAGGACCGTGGGGCTGTCACGTGTCTGTGCCACGACGACAGATAGTCCAGCCTCCTTTTGATAGACAGGAAATAAACACCGCCCCCTGAACGCCTCATAACAACAGCTGGTAGCACAGAGAGACTGAAAGAGAGAGAGAGAGGAGGAGAGAGAGAGAGAGAGAGAGAGAGACTGATAGATAGACAGCAGAGAGCAGCCACAGCAGGAACAGTCTTCTGCTGCTTGGCTTTACAGTGAAAGCCAGAGAGAAGAAAACACACACAAGCGACATTTCTCCGACTTTTACACAGCTCAAGGCGCATGCTCAGACTAACTGACGGTGCAGTTGTTTTATTCAGGAACTCAGAGGTGAGTACAGTAATGCCAGTCACGGCTAAACGCAGTGAAATCTGCATCTGCCCCGACACTTTGTGGGCTTTTGTTTTTTTTTGCATCAAAGCAAGCTAACGCGTTAGCTTTGCACCGAATCACTTTTCTTTTCCGTCCTCTCTCAGCAATGTCAGATGTAAAAAAAAAACCGAGCGGGACAGAGGCTTGTTTGTTAGCTTAGCCTTTACAGTTGAGCAAATAACGAGCCGTTTTTTTTGGTACGTGAACCCCGCGGACAAGGCTTTTCTCTATAAAAAGAGACTTTTACTGTAGCTTTAGATAATCTCTCGACGTTTTGCATTGGTTTCTCTGAATATTTCTTTATGTTTGTGCAGCCAAAGATAACGTTTAAACACAAATAACATCCAAAAAAACGAGTGTCAGTTGCCGGTACGTGAACGTTACATTGGTGCGTTATTGTTTGAGACGTCGACCCGGTCTGTCAACACTGACCTGAGGCAACAAAGTAACTTTATCCAGTGGTGTAATGTAACTAAGTACATTTACTCAAGTCTGAGGTAACGTGACGTGTACTTTACATAAGTATTTCCATGTTATGTTCCTTTATAATTATACTCCACTACATTTGTGTGGAAGATAATTACTTCACCACCGTTATCTGACAGCTTTTGTTCCTTTAGACATCATATAAAGAGCTTTTATAGCTTTGTTAGTAATTAACTACCTAAAAATACATACAATACAAATGCTTGTAAGAAACTTAATGGACACCATTTTATTTTTAATGTAAAATATTTTTGCTACTTTTGCTACTTTTTATAATTATAAATTAATAATGTTTGGGTTTGGACTGCTTGTTGGACAAAACATTGTAAAGGTGATATTTTGGGCTCTGGATATTTGTAATGGGTTTCTCACTGTTTTCTCAATTTTTTACAAGAATGGACTAAGTAATGGAAATTATAATATGCAGATGAATCCACACTGAAAATTATCTTGATATGAAAGTCGGATACAAAAAAGTTAAGAATGTATACTTATACTTATACTTTTTCAATGTTCTGTTTTTACATAGAAAGATCGGTAGATCATTTTTAATTAAAAACACATTTTGTCATATTTGCTGACACTGACAGTACTACATGAGATAAGAACCCATCGTGCATGAGTGAAAACAACTAGTCAGAGCCAGGAGGAGCCCCTAAGGCCTTTACACACTGGGGATACCACAAATAAACGACACGCAAATGCAAATTACTTGCTGTTAAATCGTTTGCATCAAAACTTTTCATACTGGCAGCGATGCAAATTTGCAAAACCATAACAGGTTTGTAAATATATTCGTGCATGCAGAACAACCACCACCAGAATCCTACTGAAGCAGAGAAGTATCTGGCAGCCAGCTAAGTTGTTGTATAGCTAAGCTACTGGGTTTAATTTTAGCTGAATGCTCTGAATGACTCTAAGTTCCCTCAGGTAAACATTTACACAGTGTAAATGTTTAGGGCTTTTACTGTGAAAGGTAAGAATGAAGGGAGTGGATCTGGTATGTGCTGCCTTTGTCAAGATTGAGAGCAAAAGAAGTTTACTGTCTTGGTTCAGACAATGGAGCGTCCTTGTTTACTTATGAAAATCCTAAAACTCAAAGCTCAGAAAATAACGACCTTATTCTGAAAAAAACCCTAACTTTTTCAAAATATGATGCGTTCTGTGTGAAAGTACTCATGCCAATAACAACAGTTCGGAAAAAATATATTGACTCACTGAAAAAAAAATTTGACTCATTGAAAAAAAAAATCAAAATGTCGTGTAAATAATAATAATAAAATATAATAATAAATATAAATATAATAATATAATATATTAAAAAATATAAAACATATAAAAATAATAATAATAAAATGAAAATTATATGAAAAAATATAAAAATTATATTTAAAAAAATATAAAAATAATAATAATAAAATGAATGTAGTGTCAGTTTCTTCTTGTCAAACACAAATGAATGTCTGGCTATGTACCTAGCTAGCTTGCTAATTCCACTAGGATATAGTTATAGCAAATATGACAAAAATGTATAAATGTTACCTACTGATAAAGATTGGTGAGTCATATGCCCAGGTCATTAAACATGGATGCTTTTGGCTGGAAGTCAGGCCGAACTGTCTGTATCTGATCTGGGAATGAGACTCAACAATAATTTCTCTCCAGAAACTCATACTGCACCTTTTAATGCATCTGTAATAATAAGATAATACATAATAGTAGAACAGTTACATAGGATATCTTCTGCTTTGAGTACTTTTAATTCTTTAAGTATATTTTCCTTATTATACTTGCATACTTTTACTGCAGAAACATTTTCAATACAGGACAGAAAATAGTTTTTGTATTATTACATCAAATTTACACACATGGGTTAAAAAATGACCTTGTGCATTAGAAGCGTAGTGATACAAAAAGGGCTTTTATTCCGAAAGTAAGAAATGAAAACAAAAAAATGTGGATGTATGATGATCAAAAACAAGTTAATTGAGGAAAACCTGGACTACTGAATGATGAAATTAATATATTGCAAAGATATAGAAAATAAAAACTTAGTTGGGTCACTTTAGACCCATGTTGTGCATCAAAGGGTTATTAATAATAATAATAATAATAATTATTATTATTATTTCTGCATTGATTCTAACTAAAGTAATGCCTTAAATTAATTACTTTTATCTCCTGCACTGCGGTATTGCTTATTGCTTCTGTAATAATAAGATAATACATAATAGTAGAACAGTTACATAGGATATCTTCCGCTTTGAGTACTTTTAATTCTTTAAATATATTTTTTTCTTATTATACTTGCATACTTTTACTGAAGAAACATTTTCAATACAGGACAGAGAATAGTTTTTGTATTATTACATCAAATTTACACACATGGGTTAAAAAATGACCTTGTGCATTAGAAGCGTAGTGATACAAAAAGGGCTTTTATTCTGAAAGTAAGAAATGAAAACAAAAAAATGTGGACGTATGATGATCAAAAACAAGTTAATTGAGGAAAACCTGGAATACTGAATGAGGAAATTAATTTATTGCAAAGATATAGAAAATAAAAACTTAGTTGGGTCACTTTAGACCCATGTTGTGCATCAAAGGGTTATTAATAATAATAATAATAAATATTATTATTATTATTATTTCTGCATTGATCCTAACTAAAGTAATGCCTTAAATTAATTAGTTTTATCTCCTGCACTGCGGTATTTCTTATTGCATCTGTAATAATAAGATAATACATAATAGTAGAAAAGTTACATAGGATATCTTTTGCTTTGAGTACTTTTAATTCTTTAAGTCTATTTTTTCCTTATTATACTTGCATACTTTTACTGCAGAAACATTTTAAATACAGGACCTTTATGCAACAGAGTATTTTAGCTGTGTGGTGTTTTACTCCCTCCACCACTGTGTTTTCTTCTGTCAGTTGTGGCTTGCAGTAGATTCCTGCAGGTTTGCTTATTGCTTGGCTGTGAATCTTTCCAATCCAGAGCTCCCTTCAGACCCCAGAGGGCCCAGCTCATACAAAAGGCCAAGGTGTCATTAAGGCATTAGCTAAAAAAAACAAAAACCTGCCTGAATAACTGAAAATAGGTGCACACGTAGTACACATGTGTCATTTCTACCTAAAGTGTTCCTTTTCTCATATAATAGCTTTTAGAGTTCAGGAAGTAAAAAACCAACATGTTGCACTTTTGTTTACCTTCCTGTTGAGTGAACATTTGTTACAGTGTTTTGACACTCTAATGCAGTGTTTGTTGACGAATTACCTCTGCCTCAACATGCAAGTCTCATTTGCATTTGTGCTGGCACCGAGGGAAAGAAAGCTGACCTGGTCTGCCTCCCCTTCCTGCAGGCAGCCTCTCCAGTGACAGTGGGAGAATGATTGAGTGTCAGCATGGAGGAAAAAAAACAGACAACTCTAGCCATGAAAACAAGGCTGAGGCACAAACACACATGACTTTCCATGGGTTGTTCTTCTAATTTGGCCTGTTATGTGTGATCTGATGATCTATATTAATCCATTAAGGCCTAAAACGGCTGGAAAAAATGCCTGTAAAACCTCTGGGCGATTTTGAAAGAACCCCCTTAAAACCTGAAGTTTTTCTGGAAATTCAACTTCTCAGCCTCTGTAGCAGATAGAAATTAAATTTCCCAAAAGTATTTGAGAGCTTATACCCGTGGCTTTCATGAGAAGTTGATTATTTGTCCAAACTTCAATAAAGTTACATTTGACTGAATAAAAATCCTATGCATAATACTAATACATGCCCATCAGCAAGATGCAAACATGATATGACCATTGGAAGAAATAGACATAGTTCTCATTAATTGATTGATTGATTGATTGTCTTTATTTCGAACATGCAAGCAAGTAAAAAAACAACACAAAAGTTTAAATATTAATAGATGAATAAATAAAAACCAAAACAAAAAAGAAAAAAAAAACAGACTCGAAAGGGAGTAGGAAGAAGTCAAAAAACTTATCGAGTCCTACCCCTTAACAGGTCTCTATATCTATATACATATAGCCTACTGTAATAATAAAAATAATAATTATCATAATCATAATAATAGATAATAATACATTTTATATATTGCACTTTTCAGGGTACTCAACGACGCATAAAGTAATATAAGACAAACAGTCATGATTTCTTATATCATCACAATCACAATTAATAATATATTAATAATATTATTATTATCTCTAGATGGCCACAAATCTGTCTGTTCTTCGGTGAAAATATGTCGTCTAAAAACATATTCCTCATCCATAAATGCGGGTCGATTGGTTCCGAGGGTTCAAAGTCCAGATCAGCAATAAAATCATCGGCGCTGTTTTCATCAGATCTCTTCCGTCACTTCCTGCTGAGCTCCTCCGCTATAGTCGTCTTCCTCCATGATTTATAAGTTCTGGAAAAGTCAAATGCTGCATTGCGACACTCACGAAAATAGGTGGAAAAAAATACAAATACTACAAAATGTAGTAAACAGCGCTCCCGGTTTTAATGGTGCAAATGCGGTAATGCTTTCCCGGCTTCAATGGGTTAAACAAATACTTCATCATGTTATTCCGTTCTTGCTCATGGCTTTATTCTTTGACTCTGCCTTAGGGCTTTTGTACCACAACACAGTACATTAGACGGACTAGGTTTGATGTCAATAATTTGTCTCCTTAATGAACCCTGGTCTGACCTTTTGAACCTGGTCTCACAGGAATCCGTGAAATAGCCACGGATTCGCTTAAATCAAAATCCGTGGAATAGCCACGGAATCACTCAAATTTCCGTGAAACTGACACGGATTTCGCTACAATGCAAGTTAAAGACAGTCATATCCCGTGGCTATTCCATGGATATTTGTTCCTATTGGTTTGTTCCAAGTCACGTGACTTTCAAGGTCCCGGCAGTCAGAACAAAAAACATGGCGGACAGTTCTCTCATTTTTAGTGAAAAAAAAATCAATATTTTGACTTAGTTTCTGCATAAAAATGGATTTTGATCACATTTCTAGCAAGAACTATATGTTTCATTTTCTAAATATTCACTCAGTGAATGTACATAATCACTTTGTATGTTGGAATAGCCACGGGATATGACGAAAGGCGAAATCCGTGTCAGTTTCACGGAAATTTGAGTGATTCCGTGGCTATTCCACGGATTTTGAGTTAAGCGAATCCGTGGCTATTTCACAGATTCCTGTGAGACCATGTTGGAACTTTTTGCATACAGAGAGGAGGATGAAGTGAGTGTGAGAGAGAGAAAAATACATGTATAACAACAAATGCACTTATTTTTTACAGTCTGCAGAATGCACTTATTTCATGCAAACTAATGTTTCTCATACTGCAGTTCGGTAGATGTCACCCAACCCTACTTTTACTGTCATGTGTCTTTTTGTGTTGTTCTCCCCAGACACTGAACGGTTTTAAAGATGACCACTTCATGGAGTGACAGACTGCAGAACTATGCAGATTTGCCTGCCAACATGGACGGCGTGACGATGAAAAAGTACAGACGAGAGCCGTACCACAGGTAAAAAACACACGGAGATACAAGGTGCATTCCTGGTGATCTGAATATATCCCTCTTATATCACAGCTCCCCCATAAGAAATCCATCATTTAAATTTAAGAAAGATTGAATTGACATAAAATGACTCTATTACTTCCTCCAGGTAATAGTCTAGACGGATTTCAGAATAAAGGCCTTCTATAAGAAGTGAGGAGCATTTATGGGTACAAGTCAGGAACCGGCCTACCTTACATATCTCAAGGGTGCTGAGTCCAAAAAAAATGGTTCCCAAACGAAATTTTGAGTTTTTGACCTTCTAATTTGTGTCAAATGGCCACCAAATTACCCATCTTGCTCAGTCCTTGGAACATTTCCCCTTAGTTTTTTTGTAAGTAGGAAATCAAAGACGAGGAAATTAAGTTTCTGGATCTATAATCTAGAGTCAGAGCAAGGATATAGTGGAGGCTCAGTGTCTTTTTAATGTATATATATATATATATATATATATATATATATATATATATATATATATATATATATATATATATATATATATATATATATATATGTATGTATATATATATATATATATATATATGTATATATATGTATATATATATATATATATATATATATGTATATATATATATATATATATATATGTATATATATATATATATATATATATATATATGTATATATATATATATATATATATATATATGTATATATATATATATATATATATATATATATATATATATATATATATGTATATATATATATATATATATATATATATATGTATATATATATATATATATATATATATATATATGTATATATATATATATGTATATATATATATATATATGCAAAATACCAACTGGAACATTTAAAAGTGATATTGATAGAATATTTATGTCGGCCTTAAAAAAAATGACACAAATAATGCTTAATTCCACCTTAAAAGTTGGTATTTTGCATATATATATATTTATATATACTCAACTCAAACTCAAAATTTCGCTTGGGATTCAGCACCCTTGAAATAAGTAAAGTAGGCCGGTTCCTGACTTGTACCCATAAATGCTCCTCACTTTCACTTTTTGGATAATTCCGTCTAGACCATAAGGAAGATCTGATCTGCTAATCAGAAAGAACAGACCATAGAATCAGAATTGAGTATTGAACAAAGCTGTGTAATAAAGGCTTGGTAATCTCGACAGTCACTGAATTTGTATTATTGTTGAGTTTGTGTGCTTATCCATTTAATTGCTGCCTTAACCCATAAGAACCTATGGTGACACCCGTGTAACAAACACGTTAAATCTTCTATTTATTGTTACTAGGCCAAGTTTAAACCCATTTAACAATTCTAATCCATTAATAGTTGTGTCCTGTATTGCATTTAACTTGTTTTGACCATATTTCCTGAACAAATTAAAGTCGCAATTTTGATAAACAAAAAGACACATGGTTATTTGTATTTATTTATTATCGATTTATAATTATTATGCTACTTAAAAACAAATCTAAAAAGTAATTTGTTGTTAAACAGAACTAATAATATCACAATTTTGATAGATGTTGTGGAGATGCAGAGAAAATGGTAGGGCTGGGCGATATGGCCCTAAAAGAATATCACGATATTTCAGGCTATTTTTGCGATGACGATATTCTTGACGATATTACCAAATACTTAAAATGATATAGAAAATATGATTTTTTTTAGTCTGTATAAATAAATAAAAATCTAAAATGTAGTGTGAAGTGCAAATCTCAACAGTTGCCAAATAAATAAAAAATGTACTGTGGACTCTAGAGTATGAGAAAATAATAAAAATAACCATTTAGGGGTTCCGGGGGCATATTTTAATGACATTTTGTAAAGGAGAATAAAGGTTCTTGTATTTTTTATTTAAGGCATCTTATTTTGACAGTCTTCTTGTAAGTTCTGTGGTGGATTCTGTCAACACACTGTGCTCTTATTTTGAAAGCTGCATGTGTTTAGCGACAGGGAGTAAGTAGCTTTTTGTGATTAAAACAACTTTCACCACTACATCAAGAAGTAGGAATGTTGCCAATATCATGATATGCATTTTTTTTAACCATAAAAAAATATACCGATATTATCGTGAACGATACGATATGGCACACCCCTAGAAAATGGCAAATTTGTGTCTATTTTTTTAGATTATTTTAAAATACGAAATATTATAAACATAAGCGCCCAATTTAATGTTTATGTCACATCACAGATCTTTGACATTTAGGGATAGTGTTTTTGAAAACACATCACAAATGGTGGTATATCCCCCATAACTTTCCTTTAAGGATAACTGGGTCTGGGTTCTTATGGGTTAAACCTCATTAAGTCATTAAGTCATTAAGTGGAGCAGAAGCCTTACTAGGTCACGTCAGTTTGGTATTTGAGCTGTTGGATTTGGATGTAACGGAGGTTTTGCTGTTTCACATGCAGCCGTTTGTGCTTCGGGTGTGTGTTGGGTGCGGTTTTCAGACTGGGATACTAAATTCCTTTCTGCTTCATGGCAAAAAAATAACAGCAGATCGTGGAGTTCTTGGGAATGAGTTCATGATTCCGAAATTTGGCTCAAGTGTATAAATCGCTTTGAATTGTTCTGACAGTTTATTGTTTTATTTACCCGCCTAATAGGAGTGTCTGACCATGGATTTCCTTGTTCGTGTACCTGTTAACTGGAAACGCCCTGCAGTAGTTAGTCCTCCTGAGTGAAAGGCTCATATAAGGCAGTCATTCTCAACCTTGGGGTCCCGACCCCAATTGGGGTCGCTAGATGATTTCTGGGGGTCGCCAAATCATTTTGGGAAAAATATAAATGCACAAAATGAATATTAAATTACATAATTTCAGACAGGGAGATCTTTTAGTTGTTGTCTGCTTCATTATTTATTTAATTTTTGGTCATTTTGTGTCTTGTTTTAGTCATTTTGTGTCATTTTTTTTGATCATTTTGTGTCTTTTTTGTGTTTTTTTAGTCATTTTGTGTCTTTTTTGGTCATTTTGTCTTTTTTGTTTATTTTGTGTCATTTTTTGGTCAATTTGTGTCTTTTTTTAGTCAATTTGTGTCTTTTTTTTAGTCATTTTGTGTCATTCTTTAGTCATTTTTTTGGTCAATTTGTGTCTTTTTTTAGTCAATTTGTGTCTTTCTTTAGTCATTTTTTTGTCATTTTGTGTCATTTTTTGATTATTTTGTGTCATTTTTTGGTCATTTTGTGTCATTCTTTAGTCATTTTTTATTCATTTTTTGGTCAATTTGTGTCTTTTTGTTCATTTTGTGTCTTATTTTAGTCATTTTGTGTCATTCTTTAGTCATTTTTTAGTCATTTTGTGTCATTTTTTTGTTCAATTTGTGTCTTTTTGTTCATTTTGTTTCTTTTTTTAGTCATTTTGTGTCATTCTTTAGTCATTTTTTAGTCATTTTGTGTCATTTTTAGATTATTTTGTCTCTTTTTTTGGTCACTTTTCTTGGTTTCTCGCGGGTCTTGGACAACATGCATGTTAACTTGGGGGGTCGCGACTCAAAAAGGTTGAGAACTACTGATATAAGGAGGCACCTTTTCCTTGTCAGAGTAATAAAACGTGCGTTGCCGTTCAGTGTTTAACTAAGCTGTTGGTGCCCACTGGGTACTGCTGTTCTTTCACATGATTATATAATGTGCAATGCTCACAGGGGTTATGAAACTGTCACTCATCTGCTAGCTCTGTGTGTGCTGACATAAGTCACACAGTGTGTAATGACCACACATGCACCCTATGATCTTCAGACACACACATGCAAACAATCATGCAGAGATAACAAAGGTACAAAGGTGCTCTTGAGCATGCATTTTTTGGTCAATTTGTGTCTTTTTTTGATCATTTTGTGTCTTTTTTGTGTCTTTTTAGTCATTTTGTGTCATTCTTTAGTCATTTTTTTGATCATTTTGTGTCTTTTTTGTGTCTTTGTGTCATTTTCTGTCTTTATTGTAGTCATTTTGTGTCATTTTTTGGTCAATTTGTGTCTTTTTTTGATTATTTTGTGTCTTTTTTGTGTCTTTTTAGTCATTTTGTGTCATTCTTTAGTCATTTTGTGTAATTTTTGGGTCAATTTGTGTCTTTTTGATCATTTTGTGTCTTTTTTGTGTCTTTGTGTCATTTTCTGTCTTTTTTTAGTCATTTTGTGTCATTCTTTAGTCATTTTTTAGTCATTTTGTGTCATTTTTTGGTCAACCACCCACCACACATGCAAACAATCATGCAGAGATAACAAAGGTACAAAGGTGCTCTTGAGCATGCTAAAACCATAACTTGTGACAGTATTTCAATTAAATTAACCAAGGCTGCTTGATCTGCTTAGTCATTCTCGTAAAAAAAAAATAAGAGCCCAATTAAATGTGACCTTTTTGTTTATCTCACAGACAGACGAAGTCCATTCCTTCAAAGTAAGAGCTCAGCTGAAACAATGCAGGCTGACAGCGAGCTGTGTATCACATAGCAGAGGGCTGACCACTCTGCCCTGCACAGATAAACTTTCTATCTCCGGGAGTAGAATCACTGTCTGTGTGAGATTAGAGCAGTGGAAAAAATCTGTCTGACTGCCTGCACAGCTGTGCTCAGACGCAAGGTTATATATAATAGTTTTGGATTTTTCCTTAGTTTTAGTTTTAATTTTGTTGTGATTTTTTTGTTTTCAAATTCAGTTAGTTTTAGTTTAGTTTTTAGAGTGAGTTTTCTAGTTTTAGTTTAGCTTTTATTTTTTGAAAATGCTTTAGTTTTAGTTTAGTTTTTATTAGTTTTAGTGTTAGTTTTATTTTTTTTGTAATGGGGTATTTGTTGGGTGCGTGATTCAAAGAGGCCATAATAAATGTTTCCTTTATTTCCTTTGGTTTATCATCTCAGCCCCAATAAGGTTATTAGTCAAGTCAAACTTTATTTATAAAGCACATTTAAAACAAACGGGGTTGACCAAAGTGCTGTACAGATATCACAGTTGCAGGAAATACGGTAAAAAATAAAATACTAAAATACATAAACACAGTGCAACAATAGAATAAAATAAATTAAAAATATAATAAAATAAATTAAAATTTAAATAAAATTTTGTTTTTGCAAGATGTCCACTTAAACTTGATTAAAAGCCAGGGAGAAAAAGTGTGTTTTTAACTCTTACAGTTCTGGGTGTTTTGAATTTTGGTTCTAGTGTAAACATCCCAGTCTCAGTAAACATATTCACCATGTGTTGCATGTTCAAATAGAAACACTGAATTATGAATGAAAAAAGTTGACAAAAACAAAAACTAAGGACATTTTCACGATAATTTTTAGTTAGTTTTAGTTAGTTTTGTAACCACAAAATACAGTTTCAGTTAGTTATCGTTTTTCTAAATTCTAATCCGTTGATAGTTGTGTCCTGTATTGCATTTAACTTGTTTTGACCATATTTCCTGAACAAATTAAAGTCGCAATTTTGATAAACAAAAAGACACATGGTTATTTGTATTTATTTATTATCGATTTATTATTATTATTATTATTATGCTACTTAAAAACAAATCTAGAAAATAATTTGTTGTTAAACAGAACTAATAATATCACAATTTTGATAGATGTTGTGGAGATGCAGAGAAAACGGCAAATTTCTGTCTAGTTTTTTTTTATTATTCAAATAAATACACTGAATTATGAATGAAAAAAGTTGACAAAAACGAAAACTAAGGACATTTTCACTATAATTTTAGTTACTTTTAGTTAGTTTTGCAACCACAAAATACAGTTTCAGTTAGTTATCGTTTTTTTTTAAAACTCTAGTTTTTATTTTTATTTCAGTTAACGAAAATCTTTTTTCAATTCTAGTTTTCGTTATTTCGTTAGTTTTCGTTAACTATAATAACCTTGATGCCCACTGGCATTAAAGGGGATATATTATGCTCATTTTCAGCTTCATAGGCTACTTGCATTTTAGGTTTTGATTAGAACATTAGTTTACATGCTTTAATGTTCAAAAACACATTCGTTTTCTTATACTGTCTGAAAATATCAGTTTGGACCTCCTGTCTGAACACTCTGTGTTAAAAGTGAAGTGGGTTAAATTTAGAACTACATTCGGTTGTTCAATGGTTAATTTACCCCATTTATTTAGATTGTATACTTCGTGGATTATTGGTTACCTCTTTAAAATATACTTACTTGTTTAACATATATATACTTGTTTAACATATATATACTTGTTTAAAATATACATACTTGTTTAAAATATATATACTTGTTTAAAATATATATATAATATATATATATATAACTATAATAACCTTGCTCAGATGGAGTATAAGTTGCTGAGGGATTGTGCTGTAGGTGTGGTGTGGCCCATGTGGGATATTTGAGGTAATTATGTTGTCATCCGACCAAAGTCGAGGCTGACTCTGGTAATCGTGTCCCCACCGCCCACAGTCAATATGGCCGACTTTGGGAGAGGCATGATCTCACGGCTGTCTTTTACTACTACACCTCCCACATGCATTGAGCAAGAGGTCATATGCCAAATGACAACAGCTCAACAAAATAGAAAAGATTTAGAAGATTTAGATTTGAATCCCTCTCTGGAAAAGGCGTAGCTCGCTCTATACTGAGTAGTACTGACGGTTTGTTTTTATTGATGCATACCTCTGCTTTAAATGGAATATATTCTGTGAAAGCAGGCTTACACAAAAATAAATATGTAAAGTATAATATGTAAGTATATGAATAACATGTACACGTGGAACTTATAGAATTGCAATATGTCAATAAATTCAGTTTTACAATTTAAAATGTGAATTTTTTTTCAGTTGAAAAATTCAGACAGAAAATGGAAGTGTTTCCGATTTAAAGGAAGTGGTGCAGAGCCTGTAGGAAGTATGTATTCCTACATTACATGCAGACCACTACAACGTCTGCAACTCCATAAAACACTTACTTTTCATAAGGTACGCACACCATCCAATAATTGTGTTAATTAATTTAAGTAAATGTCAGTTTATTTATTTATTGATTGGATCTCCATCAGCACCAGCACATTAGCATAGCTATTCTTCCTGGAGTCCAAACATTAAATCAAATTGTCCATTCTCTGAGATCATCAACAAAACAAAAACAACAACAACAACCGTCAATACAGTCACAACACATGTACAATCATAGACACTGACAACCATGTATCACAAGACTTGACGCAACACTTGTACAGTACAATTAAGAGTTCATACACAACATACAAACAGATACAAAAAAATAGATAAAAGGAAAAGAAAAAGAAGTCTCACAGGATAAGAAGATTGTTTATACGAAGACCCTTAAAAGAAACTGTTTAAGCAAAAATGTAAACCTCTCTTTGAGTCACTGTCTATGTCTGAAGGAAGTAAAACAAACAGAAAGATTTTGCAATTGTAGTGTTACAGACTGCGTGTCTGTGGTGACATTACTGGGAAAAATCCTAAGTGATGCATAGTTGGTGACTGTTTCCAATGAAGCAGCAGCGGTTGGTCTGCCAGAGAGGGTGAGGCAGAGCTAATGCAACATTTCAACTCACCTGTGTTTGTGTAAACACTTACTGTCATGGCCGAACAAACAGACAAGAGTGATGACTACAGACCAGGAAACTTCAGAAATGAGTCAAAGTGAGATCCAGTTGGGAATATGGCTTATTGCCGTACGTGCCGCCAAAGAGAACAAAACAAAGTCTTTGATTTTGTAACTTTTATGCTCATCTGAAGTTGTTTTTCTTTAATCAAATGACTCACAGAACATGACGTTCTTTCTTTGCTAGCCTTAATGTTCAAACTATCAGATTTTTTATCTATAAGTTTTTCACCTGACTTGGAATTTCAATGCAAAAAAAGACAAATTGAATATTTTTGAATATTGACCATTTTCCATTGGTAAACAATAAACAATATAATTGTCATTTAAAGGCCAGTTTATGCCGATTGTTATAATACACCATTATAATAATATAATAATGCAAGAACACCCTAAAAAATAAATAAAACACACCAATAAAAACCAAACAAGACTCTGTTAGCAAAAAATGCACTTAAATATTGCTTTAAGTCTTATAATGGTTGGTAAAACATGGCTGTTTATTCTGGCATCATGTTGACTAAAATCTTTGTTACATTCTTATGTTATTAAACACACAACAACAATATTGGGGTCAACAAAAGCGATGAAGGCCATGTCCGTATATTTTAGGATAATTTGATAACGTAATTTAACCCGACAGACCTGTTTACACTAGACTCAATTGTTTTTTGTTTTTTTTTGTTTGTTTTTTTAAACATTTGTTTATTGATTTTTCAGTGACATAACAAAATCAAGAGATGACATTACGAGAGTCAAAACAGTGTAACAAGTAAAAAAAATAAAATAATAATAATAAAAATAATGCATAAAATAAAATGAAATCAGATAAGGAATAACTAATAATAAAAAGAATTACCCCCCAAAATAAATAAATAAATAAATAATTAAATAAATAAAAATGGAAGCGAACAACAAATACACAGAACAAAACAAAAACACAAATAGGTCACCCACTGCTAAATAAAAGTCTAATAATATGTTCACTTAAGCAGAGATACATTTTTTTTTAAACATGTTATTATTTGAAGAAATGAGTATTGATCACAGATATTCAACCCATCATTTTTCTTGTTTTCTTCCGCCCCACCCATCCCCATTGTGCTGTCAATACGAAAAATAAAAAATAATAAATAAATAAAAAGTTACAGGCATGAAAATATATACAAGGTTAAAATAATATTGTAATACAAAATAAATCTAATATATATCTAAATAAAGATAAACTAAAATGAAAAAAAAAATATATATATATATACAGCAGAGATAAATAAAAAACATTCCCAGCATGCTACAAAATCACACAAGAAAAACTCACAACTAGTAGACAATCAGGGTGGCTCCTCAGGAATAGCCGTAAAAGTAAATCAATCCCTCAACATGTGCAAAAAATGGACCCCGAGTTTTATCAAACTTTGCAAGAGAACCATGTATGGAGCACCTAACCTTCTCCAATTTTAGACTCAAATGTTAAATCAGGTATTCAGCTGCCTTTTTCATCTCCATTAAAACCACCCATGTATAACCCATTGAAGCCTGGAAAGCAGATACGTCGTTTTGTAGTATTGGTATAAGCTCTCAAATACTTTTTGAATTTCATTTCTATCTGCTACAGAGGCTGAAAAATCTATTATTTAGTAGAAGCGTTGACACTTCTGTTGAATTTCCAGAAAAACTTCAGGTTTTAGGGGCTTATTTTAAAATCGCCCAGAGGTTTTACAGGCGTTTCAGGCCTCAATGGGGTAATAAAAGATGAGAAGAATCTTTATCCCCGTTAGAGAATCTATTCTCCAAGTGTTTACATTGAATCAGATGTCAGTATGGTAAGCAGCTGTCACTCTTTTTGGGGGGGGGGGGGCTTGCTTCATTCTACCTGACTTGTGATTGTTCTGGATGTCTTTGAGGGCCCACAAACATCATGCTGCACAACAACAACAACAACCCTGCCTGAGAGCACACACACAACAACAGAGAATGACGCGGAATCGCCACAATCATTTTGCAACAAGTCAGAAAATTTCTGAATGGCAAGAAAGCAAAGAGAGAGAGAGTGAGAGAGGAGGGGGGGGGGGCATTGTTCGGGGCTAGAGCTGCCCTGTGTAGCTGCAGCAGGTCATACCAACGGAGAGTCAAACTGAGGTTTAATTTCGCACAGAATGCATCGCCGCTCGTCTGCTGGACTAACTTCTAAATGGGAACTTGTTCACTATGGATCTGCTGCCAGGTATTTCACAGCTGATTTTAGAGGTTGAAGAAGAGGAGATTGAGTTGTCACAGAGGACAGAATCAGCAGCTGTATTAGGTTGCTGTGCCAGTTTTTATTTCAGTGCGATCATGTTTAAATATTGACTCTTGTGGCAATATTTGGGATGCAGAAGATAAGACGTGTAGGTCTGTGGCAGCAGTGTGTGTCCTGTCTGCTATAGTCCTGTCACCCAGGCTGTGTAAACACTGTCTATCACTGTGGACCCGCAGACCCCTGATTGATTTATTTTGTGGGGTTTTTTTGTCATTTAAGGCAGCTATTCTCAACCTTGGGGTCGGGACCCCAATTGGGGTCGCGAGATGATTTCTGGGGGTCGCCAAATCATTTTGGAAGTCAGCTCTGTCTTCTTTGGTCATTTAATGTCTTTTTTTTGGTCATTTTGTGGGGTTTTTTTAGTCATTTTGTGTCGTTTTTAGTTATTATGTGTCTTTTTTTGATAATTTTGTGGTCAATTTGTGTCTTTTTTTTAATAATTTTGTTTCCTTTTTTGGGTCATTTTGTGTCTTTTGGTAATTCTGTGTCTTTTTTGGGTAATTTTGTGTCTTTAAAAATAATTTTGTGTCTTTTTTAGTAATTTAGTGTAATTTTTTTGGTAATTCTGTGTCTTTTTTGGTTATTATGTGTCTTTTTTTTGATAATTTTGTGGTCAATTTGTGTCTTTTTTGGTAATTCTGTCTTTTTTTGGTCATTTTGTGTCTTTTTTAAATAATTTTGTGTCTTTTTTGGTTATTATGTGTCTTTTTTTGATAATTTTGTGGTCAATTTGTGTCTTTTTTTTTGATAATTTTGTTTCCTTTTTTGGTAATTTTGTGTCTTTTTTTAAATAATTTTGTGTCTTTTTTTAGTAATTTAGTGTCACTTTTTTGGTAATTATGTGTCTTTTTGGGTCATTTTATTTCTTTTTTAAGTATTTTAGTTTTCTTCTATCATTTTGTGTCTTTCTTGGTAATTCTGTTTTTTTTTTTTTTTTGGTTGAGCGGGGGTCGCGGACAACATGCATGTTAAATTGGGGGTCGCGACTCAAAAAGGTTGAGAACTAGTCTAACCCAGTGTCAGTTGGTGTAACCAGTCATTTTTCTCCGTAAAAATCTGATTATATACAGGAAAATAAATGTGTGGAAGCCCTGTCACCCAGTCTGTGTAAACACTGTCTATCACTGTGGACCCGCAGACCCCTGATTGATTTATGAGTCAGCACATTAGAGCCGTTTCCTGGAAGATTGGCATTTTCCGAGCTAAGTCTTTTGGGTTTCTCCATCCCCCGGTTTAGAGTTTTGTAAACTTCCTGTGGTTTTAGCAGCCACCGGACTCGAGACTTGAGGTTTTGGATTACTCAACATATTTAAGTTGTTGTTACCAAAGTTCCCTCTAGTCTAGTGCTGTGCAATATAGTGTGATTAAATGCTTTCTGACGCACGATTAGTTGAATCATTTTATGCTGAATGTGGTCAGCATTCTACGTCAATGTCTGGATTAACCCCATGATTTGGCAAGCACAGCTGTATCTTGTGTGATTCATCATATCAATGTGCTAATTACAGTGTAGCAGCAGCATTACACACAGAGACAATAACAACACAATTAAATAAAAAAGAACAACCTAGGCATACTTCAAGCAAATAAAATATAAAAATACAATAAAATGTAATGTAAAAATAAAGTGTCTAAAGAAGGAGTATGTATTAAGGAGTAGAATTCCAGAAGAGATACTCTCACCCATATCAATAATTTTGCTTTATCTAAGGCAGCTATTCTCAACCTTGGGGTCGGGACCCCAATTGGGGTCGCGAGATGATTTTTGGGGGTCGCCAAATCATTTTGGAAGTCAGCTCTGTCTCCACTGTGTTAAAGTGTTCATGTGTTAATGTGTTTTTGGTCACTTAATGTCTTTTTTTGGTCATTTTGTGTCTTTTTTGATAATTTTGTGTCTTTTTTGGTCATTTTGTGTCTTTTTTTGATCATTTTCTGGTCAATTTGTGTCTTTTTTGGTCATTTTGTTTCTTTTTTGTGTCATTTTGTGTCTTTTTTTTGGTCATTTTGAGTCTTTTTTGGTTATTTAGTGTCTTCTTGGTCATTTTGTGTCTTTTTTGGTCATTTTGTTTCCTTTTTTTGGTCATTTTGTTTCTTTTTTGGGTGATCTGAACTGTGCGTGTGAGATTGTGTTCAGTGAGCGGGGGTCGCGGACAACATGCATATTAAATTGGGAGTCGCGACTCAAAAAGGTTGAGAACTACTGATCTAACCCAGTGTCAGTTGGTGTAACCAGTAATTTTTTCCCCGTAAAAATCTGATTATATACAGGAAAATAAATGTGAACTAAAATGAGAAAAAAAAATACAATCCACGTTTACATTGCAACACTATGCTATATAACAAATTTGACATAATTTGTCAAAACTTTAGAAAAAAAGATTGCATTTAGAATATGTTCTGCTCAACATTGACGAAAATTTGTAAATGTAGAAATGATAAAAAAAATAAAAAAATTTGATGTTTTTTAAAATGAAGTACTTGTATTGTACCTTGATTTTTTGCTTTTACCTTGATTTTTTTGCTTTTATTCTTCCTGTAAGTCGCTTTGGATAAAAGCGTCTGCTAAATGACTAAATGTAAATGTAAAAGTCCACTTAAATACAATGTAGGTGGATAAAGTATTTAACATTTATCATTTTTATTATACACCATTTGACATCTTGCCAATCCTTTTTTGTCACTGACCCATAAATTAAAAGCTTAACAGACTCTCCTTTTACTAGTTGATGTTAATATAAGAATTATTGCACTCAAGCTGCAAAAAAGAAAATATTTTTGTCATGTAATTGTTTTCAATAGTTTATAAAAAATTAGGTGAAAATAACCTTTACCACTAATTGGATACACTTGAATACGCTTCAATACATTCTTAAAGAAAGCACCTAATGTCAACATTTATACCCAGTGTTATGAAGGCAAAGGACACATGACTTGAACTTTTCATTGTGTGTGTAATTGAGTCATTGAGTTGTAGCACTATGTTACATTTTCACATTACCAGCCTTTTCTGGATGCTGAATAGACCTATTTATTATTTTAGCCCACAATCTGGGTAATAGTGGCTCCATTCAGTTAGTGACACTGCTTCTTTTCAGCGAGCCAGAATAAATGCTAATCTTGTTGTTGAATGTCGCATTGCAACTAAAACATTTACCTCAATTTGTTTCCTCCAGAGTGTTTGTCAACAGAAGCTTGGCAATGGAGAAGATTAAATGCTTTGGCTTTGACATGGATTACACCTTAGCAGGTAAGTTCAGTACACACTCACCTCACTAATCACTGCTAGAGTCAAAACCGTAGCAGAAAAAAGGTTACAGTCTCTTAAGCCTTTATTGGGCGAAGAACCGTATTTGGTAACTTAATATTTCGAGAAAAAAGTGGCAAATTTACTAGATTAAAGTGGCAAATCTACAAAAAATTCACACCAATTACAAACGATACTCAATTGTATATAGATTACCATTTTCTTTACCTGTTCGAAGTGTTATGTTTTGTTTGTTTTTATTTTTCTGTCTATGTAAATGCAGCTATCTTAAAATATGGAAGTTGAATGACGATACATGAATGTAAAAGCTGTATGTCAAAGTGTTGTAAACTGAAAATAAAATAAAAATATTGTGGAAAAAAAAAATGTACAAAAAAAAAAAAGTTGCAGATTTAAGAGATTTAAAGTGGCAAATCTGTGCGGAAACAGTTGCAGATTTACGAGAAAAAAGTGGGGAAAAAAACAACTTTTTTCTTGTAGATTCACCACTTTAAATCTCATTAATTTGCACATTTTTTTCTCCTAGATTTGCCACTTTAATCTCGTAAACTTTTTCTGAAAATAATCCCCCCTTCCCCCGGGTCCGTATGTTTGTTTGTTTTTTTAACATATTCTGGCTGTATGTAATATCCTCCAATATTCTCTAGGGTTGAAATTTGGAATTTGCAAGTATTTCAATGAGTGTCCTATTAAGGGTTAAATGTGATTATTTAAAAGCTTGTAGCAATTCCTTGTTAAATTAAACTGCACTTATATAGTGATTTTCTAGTCTTAAACACGCTTGTTGAATCACATTTCACAGTTGTTCACTTTTGGCACTTTTTGGCACTTTGACTAATATTTGATATCATTTTTCAACATTTAGTAGCCTAAACAGATGTTTTAACCGAAAAGACAAATGATATATACAGTCATGGAAAAAAATATTAGACCACCCTTGTTTTCTTCAATTTCTTGCCTGATTGTTTGGGCAAATATAATGATAACAACAAAAATAGCTCATGAGTTCAAGAGTTTAACTTAAGAGCTGATATCTAGACATTTAACATGGTTTTCTTGATAATGAGTTTGGGTATTATTAAGAAAACCATGGAAAATGTCAAGATATCAGCTCTTAAATTAAACTCTTATGAGCTATTTTTGTTGTTATCACTATATTTGTCCAAACAAATGTATATTTAGTTGTACCAGGCATTAAAATGAACAAGAAGTTGAAGAAAAAGGGTGGTCTAATATTTTTTCCATGACTGTAGATTGGTTATTTAAAAAAAAAATCAGTAGTTCCAGGCCTACGCACTAGTGTTGGTACTTTTAAATGTTGTGTATGCAGTCCAAGTGGGCCAGATGGTTGCATAGCAGATCCACATTGACTGTTGTCATGTTAATAATGTAGGCTAGTCCAAATGAGCAAGTGTCACTTGATAAATCCGGACTGACAAATTGTTCAGAGATGCATTCAATGCATCCATGGAAATCCATTAAAAAAAAATGCATAGCTCAAATAAAATAAATGCTGTTAATGCCAGGGTTCATTCAAATTTTAAGTCTATGAAAAAACGAATCTGTAGTGAATGAAACTCCTTTCACCTTGTGTGTGTTTCATGTAGATGTTAAAGTCAACAGTATCTTTTCAACTATATTTGGCTACTCTACCATCCCCCCACAACTGCAGCTTGTTGTCCAAAAAAAATCTTATTTAGGTCAATGTTGTTGACACATTGAGCACACTACACTGCAAAAAAAAGAAAAGTTGGGTGAACTCAAAATTTCAAGGCAATTAAATTGGACAATTAAACTAAATATTTTATGTTTTGTTTTTGAGTTTGCTCAACTCTGAATTCAGATTTTTGTCAACTTAACTGTAAGTTGCACTAACTTATAATTAACATTGTAATAACTTGTCAGCTAATATTGCGACCACAATTTTGAGTTAGCATTGATACGCTAATGGCTACTCTTGTAGCTGTAACAAGCAGCGCCGCTAGCATCAGTTAGCCGCTAGCCGATAGCATCCGTTAGCCGCTAGCATCAGTTAGCCGCTAGCTTTCGCTAATGACTGAATTTCACAGCTTTCCCGCATTTCACAACAAAGAGATAAGAGTTAGCAGAACTATTGTCCCTTGTTGTGAACCCCAACTTAAAGATATAAGTAACAACAACTCACCAACTTGTTTTTGAGCAGACAACTGGCTTCCTTTGTTGTGCTAACTTACATTATTGCCCTAAATGTAGGTAATTTATATTTCCAAGTTTTACCAACTTAAATCACTGTTTTAGGCCAAAAAATACAAGTTTTTTGCAGTGTATAACACGTAGATAACAAAATGTTGAGCGTAGCTCCGTAGTACACAAAGTCGATTATATGTTCATGCTCTTTTTCCTACTGACCTGCAACCGGGTCGAAAATATCCTGATTTTTTTCATGCCACTTTGTTCTGTGACTCAGCTACAGTTTTTGGTCCCTTCGTCTCTATAAATAAATCCTCCCTGACTTTGAAAAGCAGGTCACGTTTGTTTGTTGAGTTCACCAGTGAGAGCGGGGATCACTCGTAGTCCCTCTCTGGCTCTGAACCCCGATCCCTCTTCAGAGCTCCGGAGATTTTACAGACGCTCAGCTGTTGACATGGCTCTCTTTATGGCTGCTCATAACCAAGTGTTAATGTTTGCTGGAAGGGAGGCTATCATGTATCTGTTGGATGGCGTTCAGTGACCACAGAGGTACTCCATCAACCCCGGGGGGGGAGATGGTGTCACAGCATGGCTGCTGCTTAACAACAACCTTCTGCACCACTGCAGCATTCGTATTTAGGGGGTGTTAAAGGCAGTTTGAATGTGCAAAGTGCTTTAAGTTTGTGCTTTTTAGGGTCGTCCCTGACAAGAGTTTACATAGTTGAATCTGACTGAAGTTTTGCCTACACCAGGGGTGTCAAACTGTGGCCCGCGGGCCAAATTTCGCCCGCAGTGTAATTTTATTTGCGAGCCAATATCAAATTATTATATTATTATTGTACTAGGGCTGGGCGATATGGCCTTAAAAGAATATCACGATATTTCCGTCTATTTTTGCGATAACGATATTCTTGACTATATTCTTGATAAACAGAGAAGAAGAATTTAAAAGAAACTGGAGTAAATGGTAATGGAAATAAATGGAGTGGAAAACTAGAATGGTGCGTGGAGTGTTGAAGGAGTCCCCCCCCTCTCCGCCGTTTTTTTTTTTTCTTTTTTTTTTCCTCTTTTTCTTTTTCTTCTCTTTCTTTTCCTTAATGAAAGAATTCATTGAATAAGCAAACGATTAAAAATGAATATCTTATTTACTTATTTATTTATTCTTTTGGCATTGCCTCTTGTAAAAAATGCATAAATGTGGCAGGATGAATTGAATATGTGATGAAGCTGTTAATATTTGTAACTTCATAACCCGCAATAAAGTAATAAAAAAAATTAAAAAAAACGATATTCTTGACGATTTTACAAAATACTTAAAAATATATAGAAAATATGTTTTTTTTAGTCTGTATGAATAAATAAAAATCTAAAACATAGTGTGAAGTGCAAATCTCAACAGTTGCCAAATACAAAAAAAATTACTCTTGACTCTTGAGTATGAGAAAATAATAAAAATAACCATTTAGGGGTTCCGGGGGGCATATTTTAATGACATTTTGTAAAGGAGAATAAAGGTTCTTGTATTTTTTATTTAAGGCATCTTATTTTGACAGTCTTCTTGTAAGTTCTGTGGTGGATTCTGTTAACACACCGTGCTCTTATTTTGAAAGCTGCATGTGTTTAGCGACAGGGAGTAAGTAGCTTTTTGTGATTAAAACAACTTTCTCCACTACATCAAGAAGTAGGAATGTTGCCAATATCATGATATGCATTTTTTTTTAACCATAAAAAAAATATACCCATATTATTGTGAACGATACGATATGGCACACCCCTATATTGTACTATAAAAGCTGACCCGCCGGTATTATACGCCGCATGTACCGCTAATACTAGATTTATTATTGTTATTTTATTTTTAAATGTATTAACCTGTTGAAAAAGTTTATTTTGATATTTAAATCAGAAGGATGCAAATAGAAAAGAGGCATACGATTTTTATTTATTTATTATTTAATAAATTAATGACATTTTTTTTATTTGAAATTTGATTTTGCATGTCTGCACTATTTTTGTTATATATTGTATGTTTATAAGCGTTGCTGGTTCCATATTTAATGTTAAAGCAAAACATGTTTGGTATATATTAAAAGGTTTATTTGTTCAATGTTGGCCCGCGATTTTATTCAAGTTTTAAATTTTGGCCCGTTGTGTATTTGAGTTTGACACCCCTGGCCTACACTGTAAAAAAAGATAAACAATAGCTACTCAATAAAATTGAGGCAACAGATTGCAATATTATTAATTAAATCTAACTATGTTACAAGTTGAGTTGATAACTTTACAGGAAGTGCCTGACAATTAAAAACGGACTAATTTTATTGTGTTGGATTCATTCAAAATTCTCTTGATTTAGAATTACAGACACATAAAGATTATATTTAATGTGGTCAAAATAAGTAGATTCCATCTCAAACATTTTTATATTAAAGTTACTTAAACAACTGCCTCAAAATCAAGGGCGCATTTATATTTAATACATTTTATCAAATATATTAAGTAAAATGAAATGACTACAGAATAATTTATTACAGTGTATTATTGACCGATTGTCGAATCATGTTTTCTTTTCTTTTTTGTTGCTCATATATCCCCCAGTGTTTAAGCTTTATGTATCTACAGGAAAAATAGCAAAAAACAACAAAATATTCATTTCTCTGCCACATTAAACAGCAGTTAAAGTAGTTTTTTAGCTACTTCTGCTTTAGCGGCATTGATTGCAGAATAAAAAGCTGTGACATTCATGGTGCGTCACTTGCTGCCATGCAAACAGTAAGTGTTTAGCGCTCTCCTAGTTCTTGCTACATCATTTTGTGATTACTTTGGATAATAAATGTATTATTTATATATTTGATTTTGAAACAGGAGCCTTATGCTGTTGTTATTTAGCCTTTCTGAGACTCCAATGGTCCTGCAGCAGATTTGGATTGAAAGCATATGAGTTATTTTGACCTTTTTATTGACATTATGATTAGGCTGATACTATTAACACCCATTAAATAGCCAGCATGTCTATTTACACCGGGCAAAGACAAGCACCCAGGTGTCCGTAGCCAACAAATAATAAAGTATTTATGGGAAATTAATTACTGGTTACACCAACTGACACTGCGTTAGATCACGTCATTGACCCATAAAAAGTGACTTATTACATCCAGGAGTATTAATTTCTAGCTATTTTGAGTCATTTTTGCATGAACATGCTAATGGAGCACTTTATTCACACATTGGTCTTGGCACTATAAGTTAACCAAAACCCTAAAGTTACCATTACCCATTAGACCAGCTATTCTCAACCTTGGGGTCGGGACCCCAATTGCGGTCGCGAGATGATTTCTGGGGGTCGCCAAATAATTTTGGAGGTCAGCTCTGTCTCCACTGTGTTAAAGTGTTCATGTGTTAATGTGTCTTAGTCTTTTTGGTCATTTAATGTCTTTTTTTGGTCATTTTGTGTCTTTTTTTGGTCATTTTGTTTCCTTTTTTTGGTCATTTTGTGTCTTTTTTGTGTACTTTTTTGTCTTTTTTGGTCAATTTGTGTCTTTTTTTTGTCATTTTGTGTCTTTTTTGGTCATTTTGTGTCTTTTCTGGTCATTTTGTGTCTTTTTTGCTCATTTTGTGTCTTTTTTGCTCATTTTTTTGCTTATTTTGGTTCTTTTTTGGGTGATCTGAACTGTGTGTGTGAGATTCTGCTCAGTGAGCGGGGGTCACGGACAACATGCATGTTAAATTGGGGGTCGCGACTCAAAAAGGTTGAGAACTACTGCATTAGACGTTAGTTTTGCTACCTAACCAACCAATTAACAAGCTTTTCCATTTTCCCACAAACAATGTGGATGTTGAGCCCCCTGTACTCGGGTTTGATGGCCCCATGACTTCCAACCTGAGCTAACCAGCCAGATCAGAAACCAGCCCTCCATACACTTTTTTTGCTAACATTATGTCACATTATGTAACATTAAGGCACGGCCCTGATCAGTCCTGGCATCACAGGGCGGGTCTTGTTCTGAAATGCAGTGGGATCCATAATAACTGCCATGTGACTATTCTCAACCGGGTGCAAATAGACACTCTGTTATTATTAACAGGCTATTATTTGCAGGATATTTATACCAAAATGACTATCAAGGCATTTAGCCCAAATGGAATGATCCGATGTTTCATAACCACATTTTCCGCCACTGTGCTGATGTGAACCAGGCTCCTCAGATCAAACTGGGTCACCCCTTGTGCTTTCTTTTTTTTCCCAAAGTTTCCTTAATAACTTTCTGGATGAAACTCAATTATTACATGTTGACAGAACTTGTGCAAAGTATGACATGACTTTGTATCATGACATGTTCAAACATTGTGTGAGGCATGGAAAAATAAACCATGCTTCTGATTCAAATCAAATCAAACTTTATTTATATAGCGCTTTTCATACATATAAGTGCAACACAAAGTGCTTTACAAAAAATAAGAATAAAAACAGAAAATAAAAATGACAAAACCCACCCCTCCCATCCGTACATACACATCTGTATGTACACGTACACATACATGCACACACACGCACATAGACACGCACGCACATAGACACACACTCAGACTCACACACAGCACATATTGATTGGCTGACAAAAGTCTGTTTAAGTTGTGTATAAGGACACTTCAGTCTTTGCATCAGTACAATGATGTACCTACATTTGTTGGATATTTAATTTTTATTATCAACTACACTGCAAAAAAAGAAAAGTTGGGTGAACTCAAAATTTCAAAGGCAACAAACTTCGATAAAATTTTAAGTTGGACAATTAAACTAAATATTTTAAGTTTTGTTTTTGAGTTTGCTAAACTCTGAATTCAGATTTTTGTCAACTCAACTGTAAGTTGTACTAATTTATAATTTTACATTATAATAACTTGCTTACCTTACTTCTGCTAACTTCTTCAATGTGCTGAATTGGCACGATTGTAACGCCGCTATGAAATGTCAGCTAATGTTGCAACCGCAATTTAGAGTTAGCTTTGATACGCTAATGGCTACTCTTGTAGCTGTAACAAGCAGCGCCGCTAGCATCAGTTAGCCGCTAGCATCAGTTAGCCGCTAGCATCAGTTAGCCGCTAGCTTTCGCTAATGAATTTCACCGCTTTCCCGCATTTCACAACAAAGAAATAAGAGTTATCAGAACTATTGTCCCTTGTTGTGAACCCCAACTTAAAGATATAAGTAACAACAACTCACCAACTTGTTTTTGAGCAGACAACTGGCTTCCTTTGTTGTGCTAACTTACATTATTGCCCTAAATGTCAATAATTTATATTTCCAAGTTTAGGCCAAAAAATACAAGTTGGCTTTTTTGCAGTGTACAGTCATCCCTTTGTAGTTATTGTGAACAATAACCAATTTGTGCATAACCACACATATATTGATATCAATTTCACACGTCTTGATATATGATTTAATGTGCTATCTTAATAAATGCTGGAGGTGAGGCTTGATATTTGCAGCAGAACACCTTTTGCATTATGTTGCTGTGATGCACTTCTGAAAAATGCACTGATCTAAATTGATCGATCAAACAAGTAAAGTTCAAAGGTTGCCTATTTTGCAATAGTTTAGTCTAACTAAGTCAATATTGTATGAGCCAACCTTGCCTCATCTGTTTTCTGCACTAAAAGGGAACACATAGTAGCCTGCAGAAAATGTTGCTCAACACACACAATGAGGCCCAGATTGCATTGAGAGATACACATAGTTTTGGCCTACTTTTACAACAGACTTTTGGCTGGAATGTACTAGGTCCCTGAGGCTGTGCTTAAGTTTTCTCCTTTTTCCACAATATGTTTGACGGTCATAAATCTGTGACAAAGGCCTACATTCACATGTTGGTGGCTGCAGATAAATTAAGACAGCTAAGGTGTTGGCTTCTAATATAGATTGCTGTGTGCAGAGGTGGAAGAAGTATTCAGATCCTTTACTTAAGTAAAAGTACTAATGCTACTCTGTGAAATGCCTCCACTACAAGTAAAAGTCCTGCATTCAAACCTTTCTGAAGTAAAAGTACAAAAGTATCAGCATCAAAATGTACTTAAAGTATCAAAAGTAAAAGTACTCGTTATGCAGAATGAACCCACTCAGATTGGTTTATATATTCTAAATATACATGACACTGCGTTAGATCACGTCATTGACCCATAAAAAGTGACTTATTACATCAGTGCTTTTATTTTGGAGGCGATTTATGTATAGCTGAGTTACCCGAGTTACCTCGGTACCTTGTCAAAAACACATATTGCTTTTTGCATAAAGTTAATAAATTACTGGTTTACTGCATAACATCAAGGTTATAATAGTTTTGGATTTTTCATTAGTTTTAGTTTTAATTTTGTTGTGAATTTTTGTTTTCAAATTCAGTTAGTTTTAATTAGTTTTTAGAGTGAGTTTTCTAGTTTTAGTTTATTTTTTATTTTTTGAAAATGCTTAGTTTTAGTTTAGTTTTTATTAGTTTTAGTGTTAGTTTTAGTTTTTTTGTAATGGGCTATGTGTTGGGTGCCAGATTCAAAGAGGTCATAATAAATTTTGCCTTTATTTCCTTTGGTTTATCATCTCAGCCCCAATAAGGTTATTAACTCTTACAGTTCTGGGTGTTTTGAATTTTTGGTTCTAGTGTAGACATCCCAGTCTCAGTAAACATATTTACCATGTGTTGCATGTTCAAATAGAAACACTGAATTATGAATGAAAAAAGTTGACAAAAACGAAAACTAAGGACATTTTCACTATAATTTTAGTTAGTTTTAGTTAGTTTTGTAACCACACAATACAGTTTTAGTTAGTTATCGTTTTTTAAAAACTCTAGTTTTTATTTTTATTTCAGTTAACGAAAATGTTTTTTCAATTCTAGTTTTCGTTATGTCGTTAGTTTTCGTTAACTATAATAACCTTGCATAACATACATACATACTGTGCTTAAGTTTTCTCCTTTTTCCACAATATGTTTGACGGTCATAAATCTGTGACAAAGGCCTACATTCACATATTGGTGGCTGCAGATAAATTAAGACAGCTAAAGTGTTGGCTTCTAATATAGATTGCTGTGTGACATGGTTCAGATTAAGTCACTGTGTGGGACACTTTATAGGGTTTGGATTTAGTGCTCTATGAGTATAAGGCTGCAGGTTGTTTACCTTGTGTGTCAGCGGTGTGCATTACATTTGGGCCTGAGGTAACCTGGCCGAGAACTCTGGAGAGATACCACACACTTCAGCATTTGGAGCAGCGGGAGTATAATTAACTGGCAACAATCTCATCAGAGAGTCAAGGTAACAGATCCCTGAAGCCCCAGCTCAAAGTACATGGTTGCATGTGTGTGTGTTTGTGTACATGTGCATACTGACAGCGTGAGAAATGCGAGCCGGGGCTTACAGCAGAGGAGCAAGGACCCCTATAAAGCAGAAATGCAAGAGTCAAGGACAGTGGAAGCAATTAGCCACTAGCATCGGTTAGCTGCTAGCTTTTGCTAATGACCGAATTTCACCGTTTTCCTGCATTTCACAACAAAGAAATAAGATTTAGCAGAACTATTAAAGATATAACTTAAAGATATAAGTAACAACAACTCACCAACTTGTTTTTGAGCAGACAACTGGCTTCCTTTGTTGTGCTAATTTACATAATTGCCCTAAATGTCAATCATTTATATTTCCAAGTTTTACCAACTTAAATCACTGTTTTAGGCCAAAAAATGCAAGTTGGCTTTCTTGCGGTGTATAACACATGGTTGCATGTGTGTGTGTGTGTTTGTGTACATGTGCATACTGACAGCGTGAGAAATGTGAGCCGGGGCTTACAGCAGAGGAGCAAGGACCCCCATAAAGCAGAAATGCAAGAGTCAAGGACAGTGGAAGCAGCAGTAACACAACTTCCGGTCCAAGCACAAATGCTGTAAACGCTTTGCAATAACATCCATGGAAAATATTTTCTCAGATGCCTCATTAACCCTTTGATGCACAACATGGGTCTAAAGCATGGGTCTCAAACTCGCGGCCCGCGGGCCAATTGCAGCCCTCGTCACGATATTTTGTGGCCCCCACCTTGATATGAAAGTTTAATGTGAGTTTTATATGAATGGCACTTTACCGTGTTGTGTGTGGAAGGTCCCTTTAATTACTGTTTTTGGTAATTTTGTGTCTTTTTTTAGTCATTTTGTGTCTTTTTCTTAGTAATTTTGTGTCTTTTTTAAATATTTTTGTGTCTTTTTGGTTAATTCCGTGATTTTTTTTTTGGTCATTTTGTGTCTTTTTTTTTTCAATTTGTGTCTTTTTAAAGTAATTTAGTTTTTTTCTGTCATTTTGTGTCTTTTTTTAATCATTTTGATACTGCCTCCAGCGGCCCCCAGGTAATTTGAGTGTGAGACCCCTGGTCTAAAGTGACCCGACAGAGTTTTTATGCTCTTAATATTTACAATAAATTATTTTCATCATTCAGTATTCCAGGTTTTCCTCAATTAGTTTGTCGTTGATCATCATACATCCTAATTTTATTATTTTTTTTAATAAAATCCCTTTTTGTGTCACTACTCTTCTAATGCACAACATGGGTCAAAAATGACCCATATCCATTTTTTAGCTAAGTAGCTTGCTAAGCTAACTGCTTAGCTAACTGCTTGGTAAAGTAGCTTGCTAAGCTAACTTCTTGGCTAAGTATTTGGCTAAGTAGCTTGCTAAGCTAACTACTTAGCTAACTTCTTGGATAAGTTTCTTGCTAAGCTAAGTAGTTAGCTTAGCAAGCTACTTAGCCAAGTAGTTAGCTATGTAATAATACAAAAACGTTTTTCTTAAAGTATGAGAAGCAAAATGGAAATAATGATCTGTTGTTCTCAAAAACAAGATATTTAAAGAATACTAAATTAATAATATTAAATCATAAAATAAGTTAAGAGCACAGAAACACACAGCAGCATTAAATAACATGAGATATTAATGCGGGTCATTTTTGACCCATGTTGTGCATCAAAGGGTTAACTGTAATATGCAACTTTCTAAGACTAAAGCATTCATGGAAAAACAGACGAACGCATAACTCCAGATGACTGAAGCTGTCTAACATGCATCTAGAATTACGTTTGAAAGGGACACACTGCAGGCCGCGTGTGTCATGTGTCTGTTTGAAGGGGGGTTGTTTTTCAAGTTGTTTAGTAGAAAATAGTAGATCATTGACGTCACAAAAATGGCTAAAGTAATTAGTGATTGAAGTCAGAGTGTGTTTTAAGGCAGTCAGAGTTAGATTAGTTTTGGTTATGTCACATGAGAGTTGAATCTGAATCTGTGTTTTTGTTTGTGCTCTTCTTACTGGTCTGAAGTGCAAAGGGTTCAGAAACGATGATGTCATTTCTGTGGACCAATGCGATTTAGTGGAATTTTAATCACAAGGGTTTTCTTTGAGTTTTAAACTCCTAATAAATAATTACTGAAGTTGTTTTTTTTGCCCCGAAACGTATAATTGTTGCTCATTTAGGTGTAATAAATGAAACTATTTATTTAAGTGTTTATTTCCTGTTTTATTTATTTTATTGTTCTTGTTTGCTTGTTTATGTACAGCACTTTGTTGCAGCTGTTGTTGTTTTCAAAGTGCTTTACAAATAAAGTTGAGTTGAGTTAATTTAATGCAATAGAAAAGTACATGAAACCAAGATGTTAGGGTCTTTAAAGACATATTATAAGATATTTTAGTTTAATTTTTGTCTGTTCAATCTTAATAGGCAATACCTAAAACAATTTTTTTTTTACAAACTTTATTGTATGTAGCAATATTTTAAGGCATTTAGTTTTGTTTAAAAAACTTTGCCTCTCTGATTGTAAACATGGAGGTAATAATTGTAAAGGAGAAGAAGGCTTCTTGAATGTTTTATTTAAGGCATCATATTTTGACAGTGTTCTTGTAAATTATGTGGTGGATTCTGTCAACGCTTCAATATGCTCTTAATTTGATAGCTGCATGTGTTTGGCGACAGGAAGTAATTCATACGAATACGCTTCTTGTTTACAGTCATGTTGGTGAACTTGTCTATGGCTCTCATCAGAAATGAAGGAGATAAAGAAGATAAACTCTTGCTTTTTTATCTGTCGAATGACATCAATTTAATCCATAAAAACTTTTTATTTCGGTGTTTCTGTCACTCAACTCACTACCAACCTCTTGTCTGATGCTCTATTGTAGTGGCAGCAGGGAACACTTGGCAATCTGTTTCAAAAAAGTAAGATTCACTAAAATATATGCTGGTTGGTGGATCAGATATATGCCGAATTAAACACTTTAATCCACCTTATTTGAAGATTTTTCTCTCCAGTTGAGGCTGCAGATGGACAGATGTTGTAAAAAAGCATATCAACCCAAGTTATAAACTGTGTATAACACGTGTATTAATACTAAAACTGTACTGTACAGAGTTTAGCTTTTTTGGTATAACACATAACTTTAATGTTCTTCAATGTTAGCTTGTGGCTTATGCAATAATGTGTGTTTATACAGTAGCATTAAGGAAAGCTCTGCACACCTCTGGGACATAAGTGATAATTGAGAGGGGTTACTCTTGTTAGAGTCTATACATTGCCTTTCAGGAAAAACTTGCATAATATTTCTTTAAAGATATAGAGAAATACCTAAAAATAGGGCTGGGCGATATGGACCAAATGTTATATCCCAATATATTTAGGCTGAATATCGATATTCAATATATATCCTGATATTTTATCGCAAAGTGAGAGCAAATGTTTAGTCAAAGCCAAATATGACATGTCACAAGTAGTTTTATTGAAACATAAATAGTTTATAACAACACGTGTACCTTCTTTTTTTTAAATCAAAGCTCCATAAAGTGCACATTTAAATAAAAAATATCTTAAATAAAAGCAGCAGCTTGCCTGGAGCAAGGATCACAGTGCAAATGTGAACTATATCGATTTATGCGATATGGTCTAATTCCATATCACATTTAAAAATATTTCAATATATCTTTCAAATCGATATATCCCCCAGCCCTACCCTGAAAGCGAATCTTTGTCAACTTTCAACCAGCTTTATAGCAAGTTTCTCTTTAATATTTTCTCATGTTCGGGGACTTTAAATTGCTTTATTTAGTTCTTTTCAGTTGAGTAGTTGCCGTCCATTAGATAGTGTCTTAACTGTGGTCAGTACAACAGGAAAATAGTCTTGTTTAATTATGATGTAACAAAGCAACCCCCTGATCCTAAATGACTCACTAAATGAACCTAGAGACGTGATTTTATTGTGTGCTGTGGGAGTGGGAGTACCACACCAGTGGTTCCAACAAGGTCAACACGTGTAAAGAGCTACCCAGTGAACCACAGAAAGAGATAGTGATGATAGCAAAGGTGACAGAGGGGGAAACAGCTCCTAAAATAGGTTTCTTTGTAGAGCCTCAGAGCTTCGGGAGATTATGACAAGTGAGGGAGGAGGAGTACGAGGAGTACGAGGAGGAGGAGGAAAGGCAATTTAGTTGGTGTACGCTACTGCTCTGGGCACTGGGCCCAAACCCTCCGTTTGCTGGGAGACCACAGCGGGGGGCGGGGGGGTTGAACTGTGCGAGGTTACGTGATTTTAATGCAGAAAGAGGCTCAGGCTTACAGAGCAGGAGTGTCAACAAAAGGACAAAGCTCAACTCAACTCAAGATTTTCCTGTAACTCAGTGCGCACTTCTTATTGCTCCTGTGTGTAACCCAGCATTAAAGTGCACTCACTCATTCTGCAGAGTAGGACACAGATGTTTTCCTGTTTGTCCTGCAATGCTGCCCCCCCCCCACTAACTGTCCTCTATCCCAGTAGTTCTCAACCTTTTTGAGTCACGACCCCCAATTTAACATGCATGTTGTCCGCGACCCCCGCTCACTGAACAGAATCTCACACGCACAGTTCAGATCACCCAAAAAAGAAAATGAGCAAAAAAGACACAAATTGACCACAAAATGATTAAAAAAAAGACACAAAATGAGCAAAATAAGACACAAAATGACAAAAAAAAGACACAAATTGACCAAAAAAGACACAAAATGACCAAAAAAGACACAAAATGACCAAAAAAAGACACAAATTGACCACAAAATGATTTTAAAAAAGACACAAAATGAGCAAAAAAAGACACAAAATGAGCAAAAAAAGACACAAATTGACCAAAATAGACACAAAATGACCAAAAAAGACACAAATTGACCAAAAAAGACACAAAATTACCAAAAAAGACACAAAATGATCCAAAAAAGAAACAAAATGACCAAAAAAAGACACAAAATGACCAAAAAAAGGAAACAAAATGACCAAAAAAAACACAAATTTACCACAAAATGATCAAAAAAAGACACAAAATGACCTAAAAGAAACAAAATGACAAAAAAAGACACAAAATTACAAAAAAAGACACAAAATGACCAAAAAAAGGAAACAAAATGACCATAAAAGACACAAATTGACCACTAAATGATCAAAAAAAGACACAAAATTACCAAAAAAGACATTAAATGACCAAAAAGACTAAAACACATTAACACATGAACACTTTAACACAGTGGAGACAGAGCTGACCTCCAAAATGTTTTGGCGACCCCCAGAAATCATCTCGCGACCCCAATTGGGGTCCCGACCCCAAGGTTGAGAATAGCTGCTCTATCTAAGCATCATCAGCCAATATGTCTCCCCCCTCCAGGGGCCTTTCCACCTCCCCACTGGGAGTGTGGAAAGAAGGCAACAACACAAGCGCATTCTTCTTTCGTATTTATAACATCTGACATATTCTTTTCCCAGTGTCACATAGCATTTCAATCCTCTGCCAGCCTATTCTGAGCCCAGCATCAATCTGCGTTTTATTTTCAGAGCCTTTCCCCTGCCTCGGTTTTGGTGACTATCTGGCTCTGGCTCTGGCTCTGGGGGGGTGACGGGGTTTGGGGCTCATTAGAGCTGCTGTTGAAAGTTGAGTGACTTTTCATTTTCACGCCTGATCCTGTTTCTTTGTGGATTTGCGTGCAGAACATTGAGGTCCTTGTTGATAGCGGCGAGGAGAGACAAGGGCAGGGACTGAGTGTTAGGAGGACGGGGGTTCACTGGAGAGTGAGAACTTGTCAAAATACTGAGACAACATCTCAGACTCTGGAGGTAGCCTTAGAAAAGTCTCATGTACATGTTGTGTAACTTGAGTGAGCTCCACTGACTGTACGTCACCTCTAATGAATCGTTGTTTGCTGTGTAATCACGGCTTCACCCAAAGGTCATGTTCCTCAACTGTGTACATAATACAGTGTTTATGTCACATGTATTTCACATGTTCGACCTCCACAAGCTGTCAGACAGACACCAGTTCAATAGCTGATAATTGTTTGGTTCATCAGGTAAGAGTTATCTTTCACCGAGCTAACAGACTCAAACACAGCTTTTATCCAACTGCAATAACCACCCTCAATACTGGAAAAAAACGATAATATTGCACTGCATTCACATTGATGGCTCAACACACTTGAGATATGTTCTGTACTGTTGTTTGTCTCGACTGTGTGTTCATGCTGTTTGTTTGTTGTTTTTTTCCTGTGCGACTATGCATGTATGTCTGGGTGTGTTTGTGTTTGTCTAAACTAGGTATTTTGAATTGTACATATTTTTCTTTTTATATTTATATTTTTATAGACTCTTAAATGTTGCACTTACTGGAGAGCACTTTGAATTTCGTTGTACATGTGACAATGACAAATAAAGACCTATTCCTATTCCATGCAACAACATGTTACTGTAGACTAGGGTTGTCACGATACTAAAATTTTCAACTCGATACAGATACTCAGGAAAATATTCGATACTCAATACCATTTTCGATACCACCAGGATAAAAACAAAGACCCCAAATAACCCCAATAAACCCCAGAAATATTTTTATTAACATGCAAAATGCAACATGTAAAAATTGAAAGAATCACTGGTTAAATATTTATAATAAAAAACAGTTGTGCAAAAAGAAACTGCAACTATGATAACAAGCTTCAGGTCTGAGGTAGTGCAAAAAATAAATAAATACAATAAACAATAACAATTAGAACAATATTTTGAGGTTGTATGCTGTGCACAATATTAGGCAAGCATGACAAGTCGACTTTTCTCTGTTTGTTGGTATCATTATATTTGTCCAAACAAATGTACATTAAGTTGTACCAGGCATTAAAATGAACAAGAAATTGAATATGAAGGGTGGTCTAATCATTTTTACCATGACTGTATATTGTGATTTTCTACTGGGGTCATTTTAGTAAACTGTGTTTTTTCTTTTTTTTCTAGTCTACAAGTCACCAGAGTACGAGTCACTAGGTTTTGAGCTGACGGTGGAGCGGCTGGTTTCTATCGGTTACCCTCAGGAGCTGCTCAGCTTCGTCTACGACCCGTCCTTCCCCACCAGGTCAGACATCAGATTAATGACCGCTTTTATTGCCTCAGCTCTTATAATTTTAGTGTATTTTATGAGCTAGGATATTAAGCAGAACTAAAAGAGGAAATACCTCTTCTTAATCATAACTGTAATCACATCACGAACGTGAGCAGTTAAAATGCCAAATGTTATGATCAAGAGATAACTTTGAAAAGTTGGTTTAATTCTGTTTTATTCTGTCCGACTTTCAGGGGCCTTGTGTTTGATACAATGTATGGAAACCTGTTGAAGGTTGATGCTTACGGTAATATCTTGGTCTGTGTCCATGGATTCAACTTCCTCAGAGGGTGAGTGCATCCAACGATGGTAAATCATCAATCGTGTTGTATTTTTCTGTGATATTTGGCGTGTTTCTTTTGAGTACTTTTTGGGAAGCAGCGGAGTGTTTTGGCTCCGCCCACTAATTAGTTCCCCTAATTAGTTCCCTCGGCCTCTGTTCCCATATTGGTACTTTTGTAGCGGCTAACCAACAGAGTTCAAATATGACTATTTAGACGCTCTAAAGACTCTTTTTCAAAAAAGCAACTAGCAACAAATCTTGCGACTTTTTCTGGTGTTATTGGAGACTTTTTGAGACTCGTTCCTACACTTCTTAATGAGTAGCAGGCGCCGTCCCAAAGCACTCACAAGCGGCCCAGTCCTCCCGCAGCAGTCTCTCCCAGCTGCAGTCAGAGCAGGAGATGTTAACCCCATCAGTGTCCAAGGTTATTATAGTTAACGAAAACTAACGAAATAACGAAAACTAGAATTGAGAAAACATTTTCGTTAACTGAAATAAAAATAAAAACAAGTTTTTAAAAAAACGATAACAAACTGAAACTGTATTGTGTGGTTACAAAACTAACTAAAATTATAGTGAAACTCTCCTTCGTTTTCGTCTTTATCAACTTTTTTCATACGTAAACGTTTTTGGTTGATATGAAATCTATTTCATCTATCTGGTTTTATGACTTAGTAAACTTATTGGGGCTGAGATGGATCAGACAAAGGAAATAAAGGAAACATTCATTGTGACCTTTTTGAATCTGGCACCGAACAAAAGCCCCATTACAAAAAAATTAAAACTACCACTAAAACTAATAAAAACTAAACTAAAACTAAGCATTTTCCGAAAAATAAAAACGAATCAAAACTAGCAAACTCACTCTAAAAACTAACTAAAACTAACTGAATTTGAAAACAAAAAATCACAACGAAATTAAAACTAAAACTAATGAAAAATCCAAAACTATTATAACCTTGTCAGTGTCCAGTTAGCACCAGTCTGCAAATGACTCACACATGCACGAAATCGCCGCTCGGTAGCGGCTCAGAAAGTACCGACCCAAAGCAGGTACTTTCTAAGCCGTTAACCTGTGAAGGTTATGAGTGTGAAGCCACACTCATAGCGGCTCACTAGAGGGAAAAGTACCTAATGGAAACTGCCTTTTGTCTCCATTTTTGTGTGAGTGGAAGGAAGAAGAACAATGAAGTCTTGTCTTTATCTTTTTTCCCCAGCCCTGAGATCCGCGAACGGTACCCAAACAAGTTTATCCAGAGAGATGATACAGAGCGCTTTTATATCCTTAACACACTCTTCAACCTGCCAGGTAAGGTCTCTGAGCACAAAGGAGAACACCATCGGGCTGTTAAAGAGAATTTAAACAAGCAAGAACAAGCTCTAACCTGATTTAAAAAGCTGAATATTATCTTAAAGGGGAAGTCCACCCAAAACCTTTCCCAGAGGTGGAAAGTAACTAAGTACATTTACTCAAGTACTGTACTTAAGTACAATTTTGAGGTACTTGTATTTTACTTGAGTATTTCCATTTTATGTAACTTTATACTTCTACTCCACTACATTTTGAGGCAAATATTGTATTTTTTACTCCACTACATTTAGCTGACAGCTTTAGTTACTTTTCACGTCCAGATTTAACATAAAAACATATGATCAATTTAAAACATCTATAAACATCACTTAGATGGTTATTGTAAAGTGTTACCGTCACTTTTTATGGGTCAATGACGTGATCTAACGCAGTGTCAGTTGGTGTAACCTGTAATTATTTTCCCATAAAAATCTGATTACATACAGAGAAATAAATGTGAACTAAAATGAGAAAAAATACAATCCACGTTTACATTGCAACACTATGGTATATAACAAATTTTTACATAATTTTTCTAAACTTTTGAAAAAAATGGTTGTATTTAGAATATGTTTTGCCCAATATTGATGAAATGTTCAAATGTAGAAATACTCCAGAGTTAATCTGAACCATGTCACACAGCCAGAGGTGGAAAGTAACTAAGTACATTTACTCAAGTACTGTACTTAAGTACAATTTTGAGGTACTTGTATTTTACTTGAGTATTTCCATTTTATGTAACTTTATACTTCTACTCCACTACATTTTGAGGCAAATATTGTACTTTTTACTCCACTACATTTAGCTGACAGCTTTAGTTACTTTTCACGTCCAGATTTAACATAAAAAAATATGATCAATTTAAAGTGATAAGACTTTTTACAAATCAAATATTATAACAGTAGATAGATAGATTACTTTATTCATCCCCGAAGGGAAATTCGGTTGTCACAGCAGTCTTATTAATTAATTAGGGCCCGAGCAGGCAACGACCTGCGAGGTCCCTATTGTATTTCGAATGATTATTAGGGCCCGAGCAGGCAACGACCTGCGAGGTCCCTATTGTATTTCGAATGATTATTCTTTTTTTTATTATTTTTCTTGGTCCCAAATGATCGCATATTTCACTGCCTGAACATACCCCAAAACTCATGAAACTTTAAATATAAGTCACACATGGTGAAAAATTTTATAATCTATTGTCATCCTGAATTTCCACCACTAGGTGGCGCTATAATAAAGGAAAGTGCGTTTTGGCTAATAACTCCCACATACTTTATCGCACATTCAAAAAACTCATATCCACGCGTTCACTGAGTTGTGCTGAATCTCGTGATATAAGCCACTCCCATTTTCGCCTGGAGTTTTTTTCCGCAAATTCGCGAAATGTCGCAAACCTACTTTTTCGAACTCCTCCTAGGCAATTTCATTGTTTTGCACCAAACTTTGCACACTGCATCTATGGACCCTCATGACAAAAAGTTATTAAAAGAATTTTGATTACTCAAATAATACTCAAGTTATTAAATAACAACTTCCTGCAGGTGGCGCTCTTTTCAACACAAAACACAAAGTGTTGCATATCTCCACATTGGTGTGTCTGAATGACATGAAACTCAGGTTGCTGCTTCCCCATGAGCCCCTTAGGCTCGATGCAAAATTTTGGGCGATGACCACTAGGTGGCGCTCTTTAAATTGAAGTATTTTATATCTCCACATCGGTTCGTCGGATTAACACCAAACTTGGTATACTTATTGTCAAAGCCCTCCTGAGGATAACCCTTGAAGATTTTATTGATCGGCCCCTAGGTGGCGCTCTGGCGGCAGTTTAATTTAATAAGTGCCACTGTGCCCAGACCACAAGACTTAAGGCAATGAAATTCATAGGGGTGGTATAGACTGGCCCCTGTAACGCACAAACCCCGACGGAAGCATGCCCCGACACGCGTGTACTGCGAGGGCCCGTTCAGTACTGCGCGCAGTCCTAGTTTATTTTTATTTTTTTTTTTATTTTTCTTCTTCCCAAATGATCGCATTTTTCACTGCCTGAACATACCCCAAAAGTCATGAAACTTTAAATATAAGTCACACATGGTGAAAAATTTTATAATCTATTGTCATCCTGAATTTCCACCACTAGGTGGCGCTGTAATAAAGGAAAGCGCGTTTAGGCTAATAACTCCCACATACTTTATCGCACATTCAAAAAACTTATATCCACGCGTTCACTGAGTTGTGCTGAATCTCGTGATATAAGCCACTCCCATTTTCGCCTAGAGTTTTTTTTCGCAAATTCGCAAAAAGTCGCAAACCTACTTTTTCGAACTCCTCCTAGGCAATTTCATCGTTTTGCACCAAACTTTGCACACAGCATCTACGGACCCTCATGACAAAAAGTTATTAAAAGAATTTTGATTACCCAAAGAATACTCAAGTTATTAAATAACAACTTCCTGCAGGTGGCGCTACTATCAAGACAAAACACAAAGTGTTGCATATCTCCACATTGGTGTGTCTGAATGACATGAGACTCAGGTTGCTACTTCCCCATGAGCCCCTGAGGCTCGCTGCAAAATTTTGGCCGATTACCACTAGGTGGCGCTCTTTAAATTGAAGTATTTTATATCTCCAAATCGGTTGGTTGGATTAACACCAAACTTGGTATACTTATTGTCAATGCTCTCCTGAGGATAACCTTTGAAGGTTTTATTGATCGGCCCCTAGGTGGCGCTCTGGCGGCAGTTTAATTTAATAAGTGCCACTGTGCCCAGACCATAAGACTTAAGGCAATGAAATTCATAGGGGTGGTATAGACTGGCCCCTGTAACGCACAAACCCCGACGGAAGCATGCCCCGACACGCGTGTACTGCGAGGGCCCGTTCAGTACTGCGCGCAGTCCTAGTTAATATTAAGTTATTAAATGAGCCCTGTCTTTTCAAAATGAAAACACTTCTTACATAAATGCATCAATGCAAATAATGTTATAGTATATTTAGAATATATCAAACAATCTGAGTGGGTTCATTCTGCATAACGAGTACTTTTACTTTTGATACTTTAAGTACATTTTGATGCTGATACTTTTGTACTTTTACTTCAGAAAGGTTTGAATGCAGGACTTTTACTTGTAGTGGAGTCATTTCACAGAGTAGTATTAGTACTTTTACTTAAGTAAAGGATCTGAATACTTCTTATTTGTACTTTACTTGAGTATTTCCATTTTATGTTACTTTATACTTCTACTTCACTACATTTTGAGGCAAATATTGTACTTTTTACTCCACTATATTTAGCTGCCAGTTTTAGTTACTTTTCAGTTCAAGATTTAACATAAAAACATAATTAATATGAAATGTTTGCTAACATGTTTTAAATTGAACATCATAAGAGTATATTAAGTAGTAAAAATGAGCCCTACCTTGGGGAAATTAAAGCGGTCTGTACATAAATGCATCAAAAATAATAATCCAACAATATATTTTTAGAATATATAAAACAATCTGAGTGGGTCCATTCTGCATAACGAGTACTTTAACTTTTGATACTTTACGTACATTTTGATGCTGATACTTTTGTACTTTTACTTCAGAAAGGTTTGAATGCAGGACTTTTACTTGCAGTGGAGTCATTTCACAGAGTATTATTAGTACTTTTACTTAAGTAAAGGATCTGAATACTTCTTCCACCTCTGACCTTTCCCTGCAAGTCAAAGAGCAGTTTGATGGAGCTGCTGTGTTTCTTTCTGTTCCCCTCACAGAGACCTACCTCTTTGCTTGCCTTGTGGATTTCTTCTCCAACTGTGACACATACACAAGGTGAGGAACTGTTGACATAATGTCTGTCATGCAACAAGTTTCTGGGCACCGCATGGTGACACAAAGACAGTTGCAAGCCAAACTGGGTCAAGAACAAGCCCTACAGCATGGGAGGGTCCAGGTGTCTCAACTGCTAATCTAAGCTAATTGTTTAAAAATGCAAATCAAATGGGTGTTCAGTGACAAACCCTGTACTTTTTTCTATAACCGTGATTTATTAATCTCTTCTACTAACTGTAGAAAAGCATGGATTCTTATCAGAATGAGATAGGAATGACACAAAACAATGTTCTCACTAACTATTTAAAGGGATTAAAATCTTGATATAGTTATGAGTTAATCTTTTAATTGTTACTGTAGTGAGATTTAATGGCCTGTAAAATTTGTTGAGAATGTAATCTGGAATGGCTGCATGTCTTTTGTCCTCTGAAACCTGGTTGTTGGTCTTTTAGGGGGAGAATGCTTTCCTGTTTGGCTGGGGACCCCTCCAACAAGGGAAGGCTATCCCATTTAAAAGCAAACAAAAAAACAAATGTCATGTTTTTGAAAACCTTCTGTAAAGATGTGGCCTGTCCGACGGCTGTGTACGTGTGTGTCTCTGCTCCTCTCCCCCAGCTGTGAAAGTGGCTTCAAAAATGGCGACCTCTTCATGTCCTACAAGAGCATGTTCCAGGACGTCCGCGACGCCGTCGACTGGGTCCACTTCAAGGCAAGAAACCTTTGATGGTTATTAGTTTAAACCTCAGTAATCATCTCACAGTCGGACATGAATATGAGAACTAATGCTGTGTTCCAATCCCCATACTTCCCGTTCTTAATATACTTAGTTTGAGTACGCAGGGTGTTTTCCGATTCTGATCGCGGCGAAAAGAAGTGTACCTAGGTCAGCTATTCTCAACCTTGGGGTCGGGACCCCAATTGGGGTCGCGAGATGATTTTTGGGGGTCGCCAAATCATTTTGGAAGTCAGCTCTGTCTCCACATGTGTTCATGTGTTCATGTGTTTTAGTCTTTTTGGTCACTTAATGTCTTTTTTTGGTCATTTTGTGTTTTTATTTGGTCATTTTGTGTCTTTTTTGTGTCTTTTTTTTATCATTTTGTGGTCAATTTGTGTCTTTTTTTTTGGTCGTTTTGTTTCCTTTTTTTTGGTCATTTTGTGTCTTTTTTGTGTCTTTTTTTTATCATTTTGTGGTCAATTTGTGTCTTTTTTTTTGGTTGTTTTGTTTCCTTTTTTTTTGTCATTTTGTGTCTTTTTTTTTAGTCACTTTGTGTCTTTTTTTGGTAATTTTGTGTCTTTTTTAGTCATTTTGTGTCTTTTTTGGTCATTTTGTGTCTTTTCTGGTCATTTTGTGTCTTTTTAGGTCATTTTGTGTCTTTTTGATCATTTTGTGGTCATTTTGTGTCTTTTTTGTGTCTTTTTTTTATCATTTTGTGTCCTTTTTTAGTCATTTTGTGTCTTTTTTTGATCATTTTGTGGTCAATTTGTGTCTTTTTTTTGGTAATTTTGTGTCTTTTTTTGGTAATTTTGTGTTTTTTTCTGGTAATTTTGTGTCTTTTTTGATCATTTTGTGGTCAATTTGTGTCTTTTTTGGTCATTTTATTTCCTTTTTTTGGTCATTTTGTTTCTTTTTTTGGGTGATCTGAACTGTGCGTGTGAGATTGTGTTCAGTGAGCGGGGGTCGCAGACATCATGCATATTAAATAGGAGGTCGCGACTCAAAAAGGTTGAGAACTACTGACCTAGAGGACCCGGATGTTGCCCTCATAACGGTCAAAACGCTGAGTGTGGAACTATGTACACATTACACATGTAATTTCCAGTAAGTGCACCACGGAGTATTAGATTTGGAACAACACTCACCTGCTGAAATCTGAGGTACTTAGTAAGTGCGGATAGTGTGCTGCGTTTAAGTGTACTCATTGAAGTATGGGGATTGGAACACAGCATAAGACCCTCCTTTTCTCAGGCTGTGTCAGAGTTCAACTGAAAACTTTCACACTAGCATAAACAAACTCAACTTAATGGGAAAGTTCACCAGAGTTCAGCTAAACCCAACAGGTCAGGTGCAAAACCAGGCTGGGATCCATCCACTGGGACCACCGATCACTACATGACACTTAAATGAAGTTAATCTCAGGAGAACATGTCAGGGGGAGAGCTAACAGGATGTTGATCGCCCTCTGGGGCTATTAATATCCACCAAACTCACAACAGCCTTCTGAAACATCTGCAGCGACACACAGGAAGTGGTTGTTGTCAGGCTCACAGCATCAGAGACCATGTTTATGTTGTTGTTGTTTTTTTGTGTGGTTTTCTCCAAAAAATACCCATTTGTGAGAATTGGGACAAATCATGTCCTCATGTCCTACCACAAAAACTTATAATTAGTTCTTTAGTAATTATAGTATCAACACACTAATTTAATTTTTTGGGGTGAACAATTATTTTTAAGTGTTAACACTCTAAAGCTGCACTGTTCCAGAAAACACCCTCGTCCCAGATAAGAAGTCATAAAAACATATATAGATTTATATGTTTTGGGTGGTTTTCTCCCCGTGTCAGCGTGGATTCCTCCCACAGACCAAAAACATGCAGCTTAGGTTTAATTTGTGACTCTAAATTAGCCGTAGGAGTGTATGAGAGTGTGAATGGAACTGTCTGGCCTGCCCTATGATTAATGTCTCAGTCTACTCCGAAATGAATGCACATTTGCAACATTTAAAATTCTTTATTGAGCATGATAGTGTTTTGAAAGTAAAAAAAAGATTCAAAATCACATTTTATGTTGGTCTAAAGGACTAAAAAAAGACACAAAATGACCAAAAAAAGACACAAAATGACTTACAAAGACATGAAAAGAATTAAAAAATATAGCCCAAGACTCCATAGAGTTAAGTTGTTAGCCCATTTCTTGTTCCCTGAAAAAGGCCTACTTGTATAATTCTGAAATGTACATTATTTTCAATTAACCTTACCTTTTTTTATTTACCTCTGGCAGTTCACCACTTACCTTTGTACCCTTTGAAGCTGTTCATTTGACTTGAACTGCTTGAATTTCAATAGAAAACTGGAAAAATTGGGGTGTTCTAAAACTTTTGACCGGTAGTGTATATATATATATATATATATATATATATATATTTGCCCAGTCAGTGAGAAGTTTTTGCAAACATTTTCAAATATTGACAACCACTTCTTCTTCTTGGCCTTTGGTTGCCATCAGTGCATCTTTTTAGCATGTAAAAAAATAGAGACAGAAAACAGCAAAGCAAGCACCGCAAAATGAAAATAAATTTTTTGTAATTGTTGCATTGCTGACATTTAAATATTGCTGTTATAGTCAAAACCACAACCAGACCACAATGCACACTGAGGAAGAACTCGTCCAAAGCTGCACCTCCAGTATTTAGTATAATATCATTCAAATGCTGTAAAGTATTACATAAAACACAAACTGCAAACACTGAGGTTCAGTTGCTGTACAACAGGGGTGTCAAACTCAAATACACAATGGGCCAAAATTTAAAACTTGAATAAAATCGCGGGCCAACATTGAACAAATAAACCTTTTAATATATACCAAACATGTTTTGCTTTAACATTAAATATGGAACCAGCAACGCTTATAAACATACAATATATAACTAAATAGTGCAGACATGCAAAATCAAATTTCAAATAAAAAACACATCAGTGTCATTAATTTATTAAATAAAAATTAAATAAAAATCGTATGCCTCTTTTCTATTTGCATCCTTCTGATTTAAATATCAAAATAAACTTTTTCAACAGGTTAATAAATTCTGCCTTTCTTTTCTCCATTTTTGGGAAGGGGTAGCTGGGAGACAGCTCTAGCTTGAGGTTGCTATGACGACTGTCACAGAGGAGCGTTTCTGGGTCCTGTCCTGATGGACGCGCCAAAACAACAGCAGGGCATTGTGGGATTTGTAGTATTAGCGGTAAATGTGCCGTATAATACCGGCGGGTCAGCTTTTATAGTACAATAATTATATAATAATTTGGTATTGCCTCGCAGGCCAAATAAAATTACACTGCGGGCCAAATTTGGCCCGCGGGCCAGAGTTTGACACCCCTGCTGTAAAGTATTACATAAAACACAAACTGCAAATACTGTGGTTCAGTTGCTGTATAACATCTTTTATTCTTTAATATCACATACCTGTGTAGTGTTTTTATCATGAGGTGACTCAAAATGGCAACCATAATTTTAGTTTGGGCAACCAAAAGCTGGTTACCAACCAACAACCACGTTTTGAAGGTTTGTGTTCAGCTCTGCTTTATTATCACCGCTGCTCTTTCCAGTTCCACTTCCTGTCTAAGCCACAGTTAAATGCCACGAGTCCCACGTGTTCTGTGTGGGTTGTCACTGATGACTGTTACTTTATGCTCACTAAAAGAAATGACTGGTGTCGATGCTTCAAACTTCACAGGACTGTGTTTATGCAGATGAAACCGAGCGTTTCAGTGTTTAGTCTGACTCTCGTGTCTCACATTTGCAGGGCACTTTGAAGGAGAAGACGGTTGAGAACTTGGAGAAATATGTAGTGAAAGATGTAAGTAGTTTGTTTTCACCTTGGACACTTCAAGTGTTAGAGAACACACACACACACACACCAAGGTTATCATAGTTTTGGATTTTTCATTCATTTTATTGAAGTGAACATAAATCCTGTATAACAACAGGAGTACCTTTAAAAAATCAACAAAGCTCCATAAAATGCACATTTAAATAAAAAAATATCTTGAATAAAAAATAGCCTATGAAATTAAATAGGCCAATCTTTTTTTGAAATAAATATATTTATATGAGAAAAAATAACATTACAAAAGAACTAAATATGAAAAACCCTAGTAAGGACAGCATTTATATATTGTTATATGCGATATGGTCTAATTCCATATCAGATTTAAAATATCCCTACTTTGCTGTGCAGTAATCTCCAAACAAAGACATAAAAATGATACATACTTCACATGATACATATTTCTACATTAAAATGTTCATTTTTTCATTAGTTTAAGTTTTAATTTTGTTGTGAATTTTTGTTTTCAAATTCAGTTAGTTTTAGTTAGTTTTTAGAGTGGGTTTTCTAGTTTTAGTTTATTTTTTATTTTTTGAAAATGCTTAGTTTTAGTTTAGTTTTTATTAGTTTTAGTTTTTTTGTAATGGGCTATGTGTTGGGTGCCAGATTCAAAGAGGTCATAATAAATGTTTCCTTTATTTCCTTTGGTTTATCATCTCAGCCCCAATAAGGTCATTAACTCTTACAGTTCTGGGTGTTTTGAATTTTGGTTCTAGTGTAAACATCCCAGTCTCAGTAAACATATTCACCATGTGTTGCATGTTCAAATAAATACACTGAATTATGAATGAAAAAAGTTGACAAAAACGAATTTTTGAACGAACATTTTCACTATAATTTTAGTTAGTTTTAGTTAGTTTTGTAACCACAAAATACAGTTTTAGTTAGTTATCGTTTTTTTAAAAACTCTAGTTTTTATTTTTATTTCAGTTAACGAAAATGTTTTTTCAATTCTAGTTTTTCATTATTTCGTTAGTTTTCGTTAACTATAATAACCTTGACACACACATACACTCATTTGGCTGGTCGGCTGGTTTGTAAAGATGCTAAGAGCTTCAGTGTGATTCTTTCTTTTCTTCTCCTCTGTTCCCGTCAGGGGAAGCTGCCTCTTCTTCTCAGCAGAATGAATGAAGTCGCCAAGGTTTTCTTGGCAACCAACAGTGACTACAAATACACTGAAGTGAGTAAAGGCGTGCAGTTATGGAAGAAAGATTCTCTTCTTAGGAGAAAACATTCATACACATTGCAGTAGTGAGTGAGATGATGATTTAACTTTGAGATCAGTGTCATAGAGTTTCAGTTCATCTGTTGGCAGCTTTATTAACTGTCAGTCTTTGTGTTATGTTCCCACAGAAAATCATGACCTACCTGTTTGACTTCCCTCATGGCCCGAAGGTAAAAAACATCTTATCCCCCTTCCCTCCTCACAGGCACAGTTCAGATCACCCAAAAAAGAAACAAAATGACCAAAAAAAGGAAACAAAATGACCAAAAAAGACAGTAAATGACCAGAAAAGACACAAAATGACCAAAAAAGACACACAATTACCAAAAAAAGACACAAAATGACCCAAAAAAGAAACAAAATTACCAAAAAGACACAAAATGACAAAAAAAAGACAGAAAATGACCAAAAAAAGGAAACATAATGACCAAAAAAGACACAAATTGACCACAAAATTATCAAAAAAAGACACAAAATGACCAAAAAAGACACAAATTGACCACAAAATTATCAAAAAAAGACACAAAATGACTAAAAAAGACACAAAATGACCAAAAAAGAAACAAAATGACCAAAAAAAGACACAAAATGACAGAAAATTACCCAAAAAAGGAAACAGAATGACCAAAAAAGACACAAATTGACCACAAAACTATCAAAAAAAGACACAAAATGATCAAAAAAAGACACAATAAAGAAACAAAATTACCAAAAAAAAGACACAAAATTACCAAAAAGACTAAAACACATGAACACTTTAACACAGTGGAGACAGAGCTGACTTCCAAAATGATTTGGCGACCCCCAGAAATCATCTCGCGACCCCAATTGGGGTCCCGACCCCAAGGTTGAGAATAGCTGGATTAGAATATCATGGAAAAGTCCATTTCCAGTAGTTCAAGTCAAACAGCCCCAACCAAGTATTGAGTCATAAAGATGGATATACTCTTCAGAGGCCAACATTTCCATATTAAACATACTTTTTAGATGGAATATATGACATATATATGAATAATTACAGCTAAAAGCCTGTTTTTATGAGAAGGTGGACCCCAGTTATGGATTATACCGCTTAAGACTCTTATACACTATTATATCCCTTTTTTTTGGAATACAGAACCAGATAAAATATGAGAAATACCCTTTACAGCGCTATTTGTGTGACAGATGAGACCCAATCTCAAGAGGTTTTGATTTGTTTTCCTTTGTGATGTTAATTGCCTGTTAATGTGCATAAAGGCAATAAAGTAAAAAAAAAACATACATACTTTTTAAAATTGGTCAATAAATGTAAGCCATAATCATTATAATTAGAAGAAATGAAATAAATTAACCCATTGAGGCCTAAAATGCCTCTAAAACCTCTGGGCGATTTTAAAATAACCCCCTAAAACCTGAAGTTTTTCTGGAAATTCAACAGAAGTGTCAACGCTTCTACTAAATAATAGATTTTTCAGCCTCTGTAGCAGATAGAAATGAAATTCAAGTATTTGAGAGCTTATAGAAATACTACAAAACGACATATCCGCTTTCCAGGCTTCAATGGGTTAATGTGCATAAAGGCAATAAAAACATACATACTTTTTAAAATTGGTCAATAAATGTAAGCCATAATCATTATAATTAGAAGAAATGAAATAAATTAAGACATGAAATGTTTCATTCTGTGTGTAATGGATCTATATAATGTGTTATTTCCACTTTTTGAATTGAATTACTGACGTGAATAAACTTTTCTATGATATTCTAATTTATTGAGATGCACCTGTGTGCAGGTGGAAGACTTGCTGCTCCTTTGTGCATGTTTGACTTTATTTATTGTTTGTCTCCAGCCTGGAACGTCCCACCGGCCCTGGAAGTCCTACTTTGATCTGATCCTGGTGGACGCCAGGAAGCCGCTGTTCTTCGGAGAGGGCACGGTGCTCCGACAGGTCGACACGGTGAGCAGACGCACAACACACAGCGCTAACGCTTTATAATAAGGTCCTTAATAACCATTAATTAACAAGTAATAAGGCATTGTTCTCGCTTTAGGCTACGGTAGTTGCAAAAAGCATAGTTAACTTATAGTTATGAGCAATAAAGTATATTTTAATATCAATAAGCAAACACAATAAGATTAATAAAGGCATGGCAAAGACAGCCTCCCTGAAGTCCTGAGGGCATCAGAGACTGTTCATATTTTTAAGAGCAAATTTAAGACTTATCTTTTTATTTTGGCATTTACCTGAACCATTTTTAGAGATTTTTCTGCTCATGCATCTTAGTGTTCTAACATCTTCTCTTTTATTTATTTATTTATTTATATATATATATATCATGCTCTATTTCTTATTGTTTATTTATTGTTTTATCATTATCTAGCTTTTTGATATTTATTTTTATATTTTTTATTATATATATATATATATATATATATATATATATAATAAAATTGTTATTTGTTTTTATTTATTATTAATGTGTTACTTAAAAACAAATCTGAAAAGCACTATTAATGTCACAATTTTGATAAATGTTGTGGAGATGCAAAGAAAGTCAAATTTGTGTTTCTGGAAGCAAAAAACTAGTTTATTTATTTTAAAATAAGAAATATTATGAACACAAATACAATAAACGGGGTTTATTATATCTATTAGAGGTAGTTTTTTTTTTTTTTAAACATCATAAATGTGTTCCATGTGGTCAACTTCTTCGTCTGTGATATATCCCCCATAATTTTCCTTTAAGAATATTTGGGTTCTTATGGGTTAAGATCATGTGATCAGGTAAAAGTTTTCATTGTCAGCACAATTTGAAAGGACTGGCCATTTCTCTAGAATTACATCCTCTTTCTATAACTGGAACATTCATTTTTTTCACATTGTTTCACATTTTGCAATATTTTTTTCTCTAAATAGCCTCCTCTGTTTTTACACACATGCTGGAGATTTTTTTTTTTGTCAGTGTGCAGGCATTTTATTTTTTCTCTGCTAATGGACTGTTTATCTCTGCTACACACGTCTGGCACAAGTTTTTAAAAAAAGCCTGAATAAAGGGCTGGAATCTATGGAGGACGGAAGCTGTCAAAATGAAAAATAAATAAATGACTCGAAAAAAAAATTAATATTTCATTGTATGTTAAAAGAAATAATACTAAATTAGGGCTGAGCGATATATCGATATAAAAGATATATCATATATATATATATATATTTTTTTAAATTATTATTATTTTTTTATTTTTTTTAAACGTGATTTGGAATTAGTCCATATCGCATATATCGATATAGTTCATTTTTTCCTTCTTTATGTATAAATGCTGCCCTTACTAGGGTTTGTCATATTTAGTTCTTTTGTAATGTTTGTTATTCTTTTCTCATATAAATATATTTATTTCGGAAAAAGATTGGCCTATTTAATTTCATAGGCTATTTTTATTTAGGATTTTTATTTTATTTAAATATGCACTTTATGGAGCTTTTATTTAAAAAAAGGTGCTCCTGTTGTTATACAGTATTTATGTTCACTTAAATAAACTTAAATAAACTACTTACGACATGTCATATTATCACTATAATATGACATATTATTATGTCATATTATAGTAATATATATTGGAATATGACTTTTGGTCCATATCGCCCAGCCCTATACTAAATAAAAAACTTTTTTACCTAATTAATTGAGAAAAAGTTGATCAAATTATAGGCAGAAAGCTGAACCCATGGCACACTTTGATTAGTTGCTTAACAACTGGAGGAATTTTGACTTTTTGCAGATAATAAATGGGTTCTAACATAAAGAAAGGTCTACTTTATAACCATACCATACCACTTTATTTGTATAGCACATTTAAACAACACAAACGTCTCCAAAGTGCTGTACATAAAATCAACAATAAAACAAACAATTCCATATACCAATCAGCAATAAATAATAAGTGTATAAATCTAAAATGATGCCATAAATAAAACAATACAATCAAACAGATAAACATAGTAAAATAAAATAAAAGACTTACTTAAAAGTAGTAAAATAAATAAAAGACACAGAGGACTACAAAACTCACGCAGTGTTAAAAAACCAAGGAATAAAAAGCTAAAGATGAGTATTTATGCAGCAACTATAGAGCTCATAATTGTGAGAAAAAGGAAAATTCTACATACTGGAGGCAGCTTTCACTCTCTACACATGTTATAATGGGTTTTTTTTTACCTCTCATCGTGCCAAGGTTCTGCTCGCAAATCTGATGTATGTGTTCTTCATTTCAGACAACGGGCCGTTTGAAGATAGGAACCTACACAGGACCTCTGCAGCACGGCATCGTCTACTCTGGAGGTGAGACTTTCTTTGACCTCTTGTTTACTGGTTTACAGGTTTTTACAAACATGTTTTACAGTGTGGTAAAAGCTAAATCATATCAGGACTCTATTCGGAATATTAATCATTTTTTAGATAGAAAAAACTTTGGGGACCACTGTTCTAATGTATTGAGGTGCACCTGTAGTTGTGTGCAGCAGCTGTGATCTGATAAGACTTTTTTGTTATTTGAGGCCCCGTTTACACGAGGACACTTGCGGGTGAAAACGACAAAATATTTTATCGGAAGTGCCTTTCGTTTAGACGGTGACGGCGTTTTTGGGGCGTAAAAGCAGAAAAATCTGAAACCACCCTCCAAAGTGTAAAAGTGTAATCCTCTCCTCCGTAGCGTGTCGTCTACACTGACAAGACACAAAACTCTGATCTGATCTGCTCACGTCACGTATGTGTTTACGTCACATACATGCTCCAGTACAGGAAATAAACAAACATGTGGATTATTTCCATGGTGGGACCTTCAAGCTGCTCTGGCAGCTCTAATAAACTTACAGGAGTCTTTCCACCAAATGTACAGGATATGTACAGATAGTATTAGTGAACAGAGAAGGATCTGGAATTACCTCCATCACATTCTGGATGCAGCAATTGGTGGGAGGAGCCAGACGGCTTTGGAGGAGACCTGGGTGCAGTGGCTCTCAACCTTTTTGAGTGGCAACCCCCAATTTAACATGCATGTTGTCTGTGACCCCCCCTCACTGAACAGAATTTCACATGCACAGTTCAGATCAAAAAAGACACAAAATGTTGCAAAAAATACATAAAATTAAGCAAAAAAGGACTCAAATTGACCAAAAAATGACCACAAAAATACACAAATTGACCAAAAAGACACAAAATGTAGCAAAAAAGACACAAAATGACCCAAAAAAGAAACTAAATGACCAAAAAAAGACACAAATTGTCTAAAAAAAGACACAAAATGACCAAAAAAAGACACAAATTGTCTAAAAAAAGACACAAAATGACCAAAAAAGACACAAATTGACCACAAAATGATCAAAAATAGACACAAATTGTCTAAAAAAAGACACAAAATGACCAAAAAAAGACACAAATTGTCTAAAAAAAGACTCAAAATGACAAAAAAAAAGGACACAAATTGTCTAAAAAAAGACACAAAATGACCAAAAAAAGACACAAAATGACCAAAAAAGACACAAAATTACCAGAAAAAGACATTAAATGACCAAAAAGACTAAAACACATTAACACATGAACACTTTAACACAGTGGAGACGGAGCTGACTTCCAAAATGATTTGTCGACCCCCAGAAATCATCTCGCGACCCCAATTAGGGTCGGGACACCAAGCTTGAGAATAGCTGATCTAGTGATGGTGGAGAACTTTGTGGAAGGAGTAGCTGATGAAAATACGTGGTGTGAAAACTTCTGCATGCCCAAAGATGCTCTTATGGCTTTAAGTGATGCCGCCTGGCTGCATACAATCCAATTCCACACACTTTAGCGTCTCCGTTTGCAGCAGATTTCCTCCCGAAAACGCTCGTCTAAACGCGGAATAAAAAGTGAAGACGCAACGCCACTTTTGCGTCTTCTGTTCAGACCGTCGTCATGGAAACGGAGCTCTAATGTCACATTGTTTATTCTTTCAGGTTCCTCAGACATTGTGTGCGACCTGCTGGGGGCGAAGGGGAAGGACATCGTCTACATCGGGGACCACATCTTTGGAGACATCCTCAAGTCCAAGAAACGTCAAGGCTGGAGGACGTTCCTGGTCATCCCGGAGCTGGCCCAGGAGCTGCACGTGTGGACCGACAAGAGCTGTGAGTCCGCAGGCAAACACACAAACTCAGGCCGACACATGTAGCAACATGTAGCAGCAACTGTATGTACATGAGTGTGTAACTGCATTCAGAGTGTGCACTGCAGTCTCTACAGGGAGCTGACCTAGAACAGCAGCTGCAATGTCAGACCTGCATGTTTCAGAAAAAGACTTAAAGAGTAGGCTTCTAATGGTAGTCAACCACCACTAATGATGTTTTGGTTTTTTTGTTAATGGAAGTAAAACCCATTTTATCCATTTTCCCGTATCAGCTCCCACATAAAAAACACTGCAACATGTTCTGGCTGTGACCTAGTTTTTCCGTCCTCTGCCTGGCTTCATACCAGGATCACTTCATCATTTCAGAGGTTTTTTTGCCCTATTTTTTGGCTATTTGTGCTTCAACCATAGGTAATTCTACATAGTTGAACAACTTCTTTTTTGTCTGTTTTTTAATTGTGTTTACTTAGGGCTGGGCAGTATGGACCAAAAGTCATATCCCGATATATTTAGGCTGAATATCGATACCGAAATATATTCTGATATTTTTATCACAAATTGAGAGCAAATGTTCAGTCAAAGTCAAAGCCAAATATGACATGTCACAAGTAGTTTTATTAAAACCGTTTATTGAAGTGAACATAAATCCTGTAAACAACAGGAGTACCTTTAAAAAAAATCATATATATATACTGTATATATTTTTTTATCGATATATCACCCAGCCCTACAACAGTAATGTTGTTATTCCCTACTTTGCTGTGCAGTAATCTCCAAACAAAGTCGATACGTCAAAGGTCTAGTTCAGGTGTGTCAAACTCTCAAATTTGGCCCGCAGTGTAATTTTATTTGCGAGCCAATACCAAATTATTATATTATTATTGTACTATAAAAGCTGACCCGCCGGTATTATACGGCGCATTTACCGATAATACTAGATTTATTATTGTTATTTTATTTTTAAATGTATTAACCTGTTGAAAAACTTTATTTTGATATTTAAATCAGAAGGATGCAAATAGAAAAGAGGCATACGATTTTTATTTAATTTTTATTTAATAAATGAATGACATTGATGTGTTTTTTATTTGAAATTTGATTTTGCATGTCTGCACTATTTAGTTATATATTGTATGTTTATAAGCGTTGCTGGTTCCATATTTAATGTTAAAGCAAAACATGTTTGGTATATATTAAAAGGTTTATTTGTTCAATGTTGGCCCGCGATTTTATTCAAGTTTTAAATTTTGGCCCATTGTGTATTTGAGTTTGACACCCCTGGTCTAGTTGTTAAGGCCGTGGATCAAAGACGTGTGGCTGTGTTTAAGTTGTTGAACATTTAAATATAGGGCTGTCAAAAAAAGCATTTTTTTAGCCGAGAAGAACGGAGAACAGTTTCTGGAGAAGCGTGCTGCGGTGCGTCTGGCCGAGTCACAAGCATTGTCTAGAAAGATCGCGGTCAGCTCAGATGGCCGAGCTAAAACCGGCGTGCGGTGTAGCTGGTGTCTTAATTATAAACTCAAAGTGTCCATCAGAGGAGCAGGAGTCAGATTTCACTGACCACATGCCGGTTTAGAAGGAGGGTTGATTGACAAGATGATGTCAGAGGATTTGGTGTCAAAGCAGAAATCAAAAAAGTGCCGATTTGACATATTTCAGATTTCAACCCAAAACGACAAATATATTTTCTTGTACAATGCCGTCACAAGTTATTAACCCTCTGGAGTCCATCTATTTATTGAAAATACGCATGTTAAATTAAATTAATTATTATTTAATTTATTTAATTTATTTAATTTATTTAATTTATTTTTTTCTCCTGTCTGTTTTTGGTGTCTGTCTCGGCTGTTAAAAAAAATAAAAATTAAATAAATACTTTCATAAAAAAAAAAAAATAAATAAAATACACATGTTTTATTTACAGTAATAACTTTATTAATATATGATGTGTAGACAAAATGAGAAAGCCAGTTGAAAGAGCAATCATAGGAGCTTTCACAGTGTGACATTTATGTTTCTAGACCATTTTTAAAATGTGAATTTTCTTTCTACAATGAAAATTATTACTATTTTTAATTTACATGCAAATAGACTGTTTTGTAGTTTTATTATTTATTTTTTAATGCTGTTTTTGTGTGTATAGATGGTAAAGAAAAAAAGAAAAAAAAAGGTACATTTCCATAGAAACCTGTGTCTTTTGTTTGTATTTTGGGTTCCTGGCATCTTTATATTTTTAATTTAAAAAAAAGAAGAAAAATCTGACTGATAGCCAAGTTTGTGTGGAGAAAAAGGAGCCATGCATGTGATGTAAGACAGACTGAAAGATGCTGAACAGAGACAGAAATTAATGCAGAGGAAGTTGACAAATTTGAACCAAAGTCTCCTGGACTTACATTTACATTTACTCATTTTTATGCAAAGTGACTTACAGGAAGAATAAAAACAAACAATCAAGGTTTAGTGCAAAAAGAGCTATTAGTGCATCAATAAGTGCTAGTGACAATTCTTTAAGGCAGCTATTCTCAACCTTGGGGTCGCGAGATGATTTCTGGGGGTCGCCAAATCATTTTGGAAGTCAGCTCTGTCTCCACTGCGTTAAAGTGTTCATGTGTTAAAGTGTTTTAGTCTTTTTGGTCACTTAATGTCTTTTTTTTTGGTCATTTTGTGTTTGTTTTTTGGTCATTTTCTGGTCAATTTGTGTCTTTTCTGGTCATTTTGTGTCTTTTTATGGTAATTTTTTTCTTTTATGGGTCATTCTGTCTTTTTTGGTCATTTTGTGTCTTTTTATGATCATTTTCTGGTCAATTTGTGTCTTTTTGGTCATTTTGTTTCCTTTTTTGGTAATTTTGTGTCTTTTTGGTCATTTTGTGTCTTTTTTGGTAATTTTTTGTCTTTTTTGGTCATTTTGTGTCTTTTTATGATCATTTCCTGGTCAATTTGTGTCTTTTTTGGTAATTTTGTTTCCTTTTTTGGTCATTTTGTGTCTTTTTTTAGTCATTTTGTGTCTTTTTATGGTAATTTTTTTCAATTATGGGTCATTTTTTGTCTTTTTTTTGTCATTTTGAGTCTTTTTTGGTCATTTTGTGTCTTTCTTGGTCATTTTGTGTCTTCTTGGTCATTTTGAGTCTTTTTTGGTCATTTTGAGTCTTTTTCTGGTCATTTTGTTTCCTTTTTTTGGTCATTTTGTTTATTTTTTGGGTGATCTGAACTGTGCGTGTGAGATTGTGTTCAGTGAGCAGGGGTCGCGGACAACATGCATGTTAAATTGGGGGTCGCGACTCAAAAAGGTTGAGAACTACTGCTTTAAGGAGTAGAATTATCGTGTGGTAACTTCAGAGGTTTGACCTGATAGTCCCGTTCCACCCGAGCTAACAAATGCTTGAACACTGTATATTCACTGTAAATCCACCTGAGATTCACCCTGTTCTCGTTTCTTTCCAGCGTTATTCGAGGAACTCCAAGGCCTGGACATTTTCTTGGCAGAACTCTACAAGTAAGGGCTCTGAACTTTAACCTCCCCGTCTTCCCCTCCCCGCTCGTCACGTTTTTTCTCCCACCAGTTTTGCTGCTCTCTGCAGTAAATGAGTGTGTTTGAGAGGGGAAACAACGAGGTCAATAGTGTAAAGTCCTCCGGGTCGGCTCTCGCCGCTCCGCCTGATAACCGGGTTCACTGACGTTATTTATAGCCTGGCACGATTAGCTGTTGCACCACCTCGGTGACATATTACCTTTCAGCACGCTGATGTCAGTATCCTCCCCTCGCCCTCTCACGTCCTCCTCGTCTTTCTCGCCCTGTCTTTCCTCCAGACATCTGGACAGCAGCAGTAACGAGAGGCCAGACATCAGCACTATCCAGAGAAGAGTCAAGGTACGGGCCATAATCACCTCTGTTGCTATGACAACAAGAGACCTTTCCACTTTGCTTTTTTAACACCGGCTGCCTAGAGACGGCCCAGTAATCAATGCAAGTATTCACGCCATGTTTGATACTGTTTTAGGGCCAAAAATCATATCCCGATATACACTACTGGTCAAAAGTTTTAGAACACACCAACTTTTCCAGAATTTAATTGAAAATTATGCAGTTTAATGTCTCAGTGTACTCTGAAATTAATGCACATTTGCAACATTCTTTATTGAGCATCATACTGTTTTGAAAGAAAAAAAAAAAATATTCAAAATCACATTTTATGTTGGACTAAAGGACTAAAAAAAGACACAAAATGACCAAAAAAAGACACAAAATGACAAAAAAAGACACCAAAAGACACAAAATGACTAAAAAAAAGACACAAAATGACCAAAAAAAGACACAAAATGACTTACAAAGACATGAAAAGAATTCAAAAATGGACAAAATAGCCCAAGACTCCATAGAGTTAAGTTGTTAACCCATTTCTTGTTCCCTGAAAAAGGCCTACTTGTATAATTCTGAAATGTACATTATTTTTCAGTTTTGGTTAAGCTTACCTTTTTTTATTTACCTCTGGCAGTTCACCACTTACCTTTGCAACAATTTTGCAAGCTCATCAGTGTCTTCTCTTCGTTCCTGTTTAGAAAGTGACACACGACATGGACATGTGTTACGGCATGATGGGAAGCCTTTTCCGCAGCGGCTCCAGACAGACCTTGTTCGCCTCTCAAGTGATGCGTTACGCCGACTTGTACGCAGCGTCCTTCATCAACCTGCTCTACTACCCCTTCAGCTACCTCTTCAGAGCTGCACACGTACTGGTGAGTCTCTGACTGTTAAATAAAACCTTATAAAAGACCTCAAAGGCTCACGCAAATACCACTTCTTTACTTTACTCATACACTGCAAAAAAAGAAAAGTTGGGTGAACTCAAAATTTCAAGCCAACAAACTTCCGATACAATTTTAAGTTGGACAATTAAACTAAATATTTTAAGTTTTGTTTTTGAGTTTGCTCAACTCTGAATTCAGATTTTTGTCAACTCAACTGTAAGTTGTACTAACTTATAATTTAACATTGTAATAACTTTTAATCCTTACTTCTGCTAACTTCTGCAATGTGCTGAATTGGCACGATTGTAACGCCACTATGAAATGTCAGCTATTGTTGCGACCACAATTTTGAGTTAGCATTGATACGCTAATGGCTACTCGCTAGCATCAGTTAGCCGCTAGCATCAGTTAGCCGCTAACTTTCGCTAATGACCGAATTTCACCGCTTTCCCCCATTTCACAACAAAGATATGAGTTAGCATAATAAAATCATCGGTAACGCTTTATAATAAGGTCCTTAATAACCATTAATTAACAAGTAATAAAGCATTGTTCTCGCTTTAGATCCGGTAGTTGCAAAAAGCATAGTTAACTTATAGTTCTTTTGCATCTCCATAACATATAGGCCTATCAAATTTGTGACTTTAATTTGATCAAGAAATATGGTCAGAACAAGTTAAATGTAATACAGGACACCCTATTAACGGATTAGAATTGTTAAATGGGTTTAAACTTAAGCCTAGTAACAAAAAATAAGTTTTTTAAAATTAGCTACTTTTTCACATTTCTGTTTCCAGTCACAGCCACATTTTGGTCACTTCTTGTCACAGTCCCATGACCACCACACCAGGGTGTTGAGTATACGTCGTTTAGGGATTTAATGAGTTAATGTGAAGCATAAAGCTGAATATGGGAGATTCTAGAAGATTTAAAGTGTTTGTTACACGGGTGTCACCCTGGGTTCTTATGGGTTAATATAAAGCGTTACCGTATAATCTCTTAAATTCACATCCAAGAGGAGTGAAAGAGGATTTTAGCATTTGGTCGTTCTGTAAATGTGTAAAAGATTTGTTCACAAACCTGCTGGTTAAATAAAGACTCTTCCACTAAGTTGTTTATCTCACGTGTGGTCCCTCCTCCTCCTCCTCAGATGCCCCACGAGTCGACGGTGGAACACGCTCACGTGGACATCGACACCGAGTCGCCGCTCGCCACGCGCAACCGCACCCACTGCAACGACTGCAAGGACCTGGAGTGCAAACGCAACCAGCTGACCCGCTCCTTCAGCGAGATCAAACCTCCCAACCTGTTCCCCCAGACTCCACAGGAGATCACTCACTGCCACGATGAAGATGATGATGAGGAGGAGGAGGAAGAAGAAGAAGAAGAAGAAGAAGAGGAGGAGGAGGAGGAGGAGTAATAAAATAGACGCAGAGAAAAAAAGCCACGTTCCTGTTCCTCTCATGTTTCCCAGTAGAGTCAGGTAGTAATCTCTCTCATAGTGAGGCAGGGGAGGAAAAACTCCAGTATGTGTGTGTGTTTGTGTGCATACAGTATTTATATATATATATACACACACACACACACACACACACACACTGGAGGTTTTTGAGGAAAGACAAAGGACCAGTAGCGAGACAGATCGTATGACTGTCAGAAGACTGTATGCATGCTCGGTCCTCTAAAACCCAACTGTTCCTAGCTTCATTATATAAGAAAAATATTTTATGATTTTTAATTAATTCAATTTGATTTCTGTATTATTTCCCCCCGTTAGACAGACAAAACGTCACATACTTCATTGTTTTATACGCTGACTTTAAAGACCTGCTGGTGGACTTAACAGATGCAGTCACATTTACATTTAAATCCATCAGATGGGGTCAGAAAGCTGTAGTTTTAACCAGAACAGACTAGCCTTGCTAATGCAGTATGCACATTATAATCAGACAGAAAACACTTTTCCGTTAAGGTTTGAAAAAAAAAAAAAAACATGCACATACTGTATTAAAACATTTTTTATGCAACGTGGGATCAACATTCAGTTTTTCATCTGTTTAGTTTCATTTAGTCTCTTTTACTTTGTTCTATCGTGTATGTGAGGGTGTGTGTGTGTGTGTGTGTGTGTGTGTCATTGTACTAAACTGAAGCACAGGAGCACCGAAGCACAAGTTCGCCGTCAAACAGATGCATTTTTCTTTTGTTTGAAGTTTGGTTGAGAGAGCATGTTGTGGTACACGAGTGGCTCTTGAACTGATATTTTGTTACCAAGCAACAATGAGGACGGAGTACTGTAATAATAACACATTTTATGCCAATAGACTCTATGACAACAATGAACTACAGCAGCGTGTCTGGAAATAGCTGTCAGGTGAAGCTAACAAGCAGTATTGTTCCCACTGAGTTATTTAGGAAGATTAAACTAGATCAGTGTATTGGAAGAGGGTTTAATTTGTGTGTGAAAGTGGCCTCAGTATGCAAGGATGGACAGTATGAAGCTTCATTCAGTTTGGCTACCTACTGCAGCTCTGTTTATCTCTGGTTTTGGGGCTTTGTTGGGACTTTTTTTCTATCTGCTGGCCCTGAATTGTTGGCGACAGTGTGTACCGTTTTCTTCTGTTGGGCCTCTGAACACTGTGAAGTGACCATTTCATTTAATTCTAGGGATGTTTCTAGCTCTGTTACCAGTTTAGAACTGCTTGACTTTGCATTCAAATGACTAAATAAGCAACATTATGTTAACCCATTGAGGCCTGAAATGCCTGTAAAACCTCTGGGCGATTTTAAAATAAGCCCCTAAAACCTGAAGTTTTTCTGGAAATTCAACAGAAGTGTCAACGCTTCTAGTAAATAATAGATTTTTCAGCCTCTGTAGCAGATATAAATGAAATTCTAAAAGTATTTGAGAGCTGATACAAATACTACAAAACGACGTATCCGCTTTCCAGGCTTCAATGGGTTAAACAAAAAACATCTTGCGGTAATATTTATTCAACTCTCAAGAAGTTCAGCTAATCTGCTTCATCATGACAGTGTGGGTGTGGTTTGACTTTATTGACAGTCGCTGTGTTTCCATCCATTCATTTTTTTTCAGTCTGCACAAACCTGAGTTTCCACTCCAGTTGGTGCAAACTGAAAAAAAAGGAATATCCCCAAAATGTTTTTATGCTTGCTGACTTGCAGAACAAATCTGAAAAAATAGGACCCAGTGCAATGGAAGGGACATTACTCATTAAGTAATTAAAATCATTAAGTTTGGATGTCAGTTGTATCAACAAGAATTCAGGCTGTTATCTATTTCCAAAGAGAATTACAGGTTAAATTTCAGATCAAGCATATATAAAAAAATAATTTTAATACTCACGTCCTCCAGCTTCCACTCCCCATCACGTCGGGGTCACCATTTGTTAGAAAAATTGCATGAGGAAACCTTGAAAATTGATAATCTGTCACCGACAGATTATCAATTTTCAAGGTTTCCTCATGCAATTTTTCTAACATTACTCATTAATCATGATGTGTGACTTGTGGCCACTGAAGAGATAAAAGGCATACTATGCAGGAAATGTCACTTCCTGTTTGAGCAATGGAGGAGGGGAGACGTTTGAATGTTTTCAAACAGTGACACCAAACCTCAGAATCACTCTCATTTAGGAACGAGCTTGGTGGACAAACCGTGTTTGCATTTTTTCAGCATGGTATTCGGTATTTTTGTAGCTTTGAGCCCAATGGTTGACAACCAGAAATGTCCCATGCAAAATGCAAAGAAAAGGAAAAAAAAAAACAGTCAGACGGCAGGTCTATATATTGTTTTTTAAGGGAAAATCCTGCTTTCTATAACTCAAAAAATTGTTGGCGATAAAAATATTAGATGACGAGGAAACCCTTTATTCCCACCTACATTTTTTTATGAATGGGGCTCTTTCTTTCTGTGCACATTAAGCATGTTCATATGGATAGTATGGCAAAAGTACCAGGATGTCCTACTACATCTGGTCATATTTTGCAGTATGCAAGCCTGAATGCTTCTGGCTGTCTTACCCACAATCCTCTGCTCCATATATTTGTATGTCCCGTTGTATAAATACTGCATGCAACAGTACGAACGTTGTAAAAGCAGCTGCAGTTTGTACTAAAAGTAAAAAAGAAAAATGATATGATCTAGAAAGCAGATCTCATTTTGCCCTATGTTCTTTACCTGCAGTGGTTTAATGGGACCTGACAGGAGAATTAGTGCTACCAACTAATCAAAGCAGCTCCTAATATTTGCACAACAGCCGTCAAATTAATTTGCATTTTCCTTTGTTTAAAATTTGCTCTAGTATTTGGATGGAAACTTGGCTTGTGACCAAACACCAAACTGTCATCAGATATGGTTTAAAGAACCTGGTCTCACAGGAATCCGTGAAATAGCCACGGATTCGCTTAACTCAAAATCCGTGGAATAGCCACGGAATCACTCAAATTTCCGTGAAACTGACACAGATTTTGCTACAATGCAAGTTAATATTTGTTCCTATTGGTTTGTTCCAAGTCACGTGACTTTTAAGGTCCCGGCGGTCAGAACAAAAAACATGGCGGACAGTTCTCTCATTTTTAGTGAAAAAAAATCAATATTCTGACTTAGTTTCTGCATAAAAATGGATTTTGATCACATTTCTAGCGAGAAATATATGTTTTATTTTCTAAATATTCACTCAGTGAATGTACATAATCACTTTGTATGTTGGAATAGCCACGGGATATGACTGTCATTAACTTGCATTGTAGCGAAATCCGTGTCAGTTTCAAGGAAATTTGAGTGATTCCGTGGCTATTCCACGGATTTTGATTTAAGCGAATCCGTGGCTATTTCACGGATTCCTGTGAGACCATGTTGGGTTTAAATGTTGCTAAAAATGCTGATGTGGCATTATCTTTTTTTTTTTAACATTGCCCCGCCCACTTCAACCTAGTGCAAAGAGCACAAATAGAAAACTCTGTCATGTGAAATAACCAAAACTTTTAAAATTTTTTCAGAAATCGGTGTGTGAATGTAAGATCCCATTAGCTGATGGAGAAAGTTTCACTGTCACTGTATCAGTTTAACACGTGTGTCCAAATGAATCAGTGTTAGTGTGCAGAACACTGACAGAGCTGCCTGAATTTCAAATGCTTCTTTTTTAAATTTTCTTTTTTAACCAGTGTATCCTGTTTGTTAACTTTCCTCACCTTTATATTCAGTCTGAATCAGTCCTGTAAGTGTTGGATCGGCCTGTTGATTTAGGCCACAAAAGGGAAGAAACATAACATGCCGTCTACTTTTTTTGCATAGTTTTGGTTGGTTTTGGCTTGCTTGCTGTGGAGAGATGAATGTGTTTAACTCTGTGGGGATTTGTTGAAAACAAGCTTGTAGGACATTTAAAAATATATATATTATAGCCGTTTCTCTTTTATTCTTTTTTTTTTTTTTTCCTTACAAATGAAACATTTGTATTCTTCTTTTTGATTTTGTTTCTTGAACATAGAATAACTGGATATGCTCCACCAGGCAGCTGCATTGCTTATCGGGGATAGTGGACTTTCTTTTTCTTTGCATATTTTCTATATGCATGTGAAATAACAAGCATATCTGCTCTGCTAAGGTGGTTATGGCAGCGTTGGTTTTACTTCTATGTGGACTGCATCATTCTAGAAAAAGCTTCTTCTTTTTTTGACATTGTAGTTTACACACGGGCAAAAAAAAACTTCAAAAAAAGAAAGAAAAACTGCAATGAGGGGGAATGTGAATAGCATGTGAAGCACTTGTTATCAACACCATGGGGTTATTTTTTATTTTTCTAAGCTAGTGTTTTTAAATGGTCTTGGTTTACAGAACTGTAAATAGACATTTCCATTTCTTATCTTTCTTCTTCCTTTTCTTTTTTTTTTTTTTTTCCAAATAATTTCTTTTGTTAACTTTTATACGGTTCCAAAGAAGTCTGTGGCTCAGACTTTGAACTAACTAAACAGTGATTTCAAAGGTTTTTATCTGTTGTTCTGATGCCCTGAATGCATCCACATTAACAGCAGGAGCCAAAACAGTCATTTTAATTTTCTAATCTCCAGTAATCTTTTGTTTTTATGCATATCAGTTCATGTTCTCCCAAACAGTGTTCTGTTTGTTTGTTTGTTTGTTTCCAGAAATTATCCTACAGACTGTACATTGAGGTAAATTACATAAAAATGTAGAATAAAGATAGTTTTTCATAATTTGCTTGTGGTTGTGTTGTTTGTATCCTATTACAGTGACAAAAAAGACACAAAATTACAAAAAAAAGATAAAAATGACTGAAAAAAACACTAAATTACTTAAAAAAGACACAAAATGCCCAAGAAATACACAGAATTACCCCATTAGCCCCAACCAAATATTGAGTCATATAGATGGACATATTTTTCAGAGGCCAACATTTCCATATTAAACAATTTTTTTTTAAATTGGTCTTTTGTAATATTAATTTGAATTTTAGGTCTTCATTAAATGTAAGCCATAATCATTATAATTAGAAGAAATGAAATAAATTAAGACATTAAATGTTTCATTCTGTGTGTAATGGATCTCTAAAATGTGTTATTTCCACTTTATGAACTGAAATATTGACATAAATAAACTTTTCTATGATATTCTAATTTATTGAGATGCACCTGTATCTTATTCAGAGGAATCCTATATCTCGGCTGTTTTCATACTTAACCCTTAATAGGGTGCACATTGAAATACTTGCAAATTCCAAATTTCAACCCGAGAGAATATTGGAGGATATTACATTCTGTCAGAATGTGTAAAAAAACATACGGAAATAATATTTTGAGAAAAGTTTACGAGATTAAAGTGGCAAATCAACGAGAAAAAAATGTGAAGATTTATGAGGTTTAAAGTGGTGAATCTGAGAGAAAAAAAGTTGCTTTTTTCCCCACTTTTTTCTCGTAAATCTGCAACTTTTTTCGCACAGATTTGCCACTGACTTTTTTTTTTTAACCATATTACATATTACAACTGGGCTGGATTAACCCTTTATCAGGCAAAAAACTATATTTGGTCACTTCAGGTAATATTTCGAGAAAAAAGTTGCAAATTTACTAAATTAAAGTGACAAATCTACAAGAAAAAAAGTCGCAGATTTAAGAAATTTAAAGTGGGAAAAAAAAAACTTTTTTCTCCCAGATTCACAACTTTAACCCTTAATAGGGCACTCATTGAAATACTTGCAAATTCCAAAAAAAAAATTTCCGAGAGAATATTGGAGGATATCACATACTGTCAGAATGTGTAAAATTACATACAAAAATAATATTTTGAGAAAAAAGTTTACGAGATTAAAGTGGCAAATCTACAAGAAAAAAATGCGAAGATTTATGAGGTTTAAAGAAGAAAGAAAAGTTGCTTTTTTCCCACTTTTTTCTTGTAAATCTGCGACTTTTTTCGCGCAGATTTGCCACTTTAAATCTCTTAAATCTGCTACTTTTTTTCTTGTAGATTTGCCACTTTAATCTCGTAAATTTGCAACTTTTTTCTCGAAATATTACCTGAAGTTACCAAATATAGTTTTTTGCCTGATAAAGGGTTAACCTTGGGACAGAGGAGTGTTCATTTGGGTGCAATCTGCAGATTCACCGCTCAATGCCACTTAATTATACACACTAAAGGCAAGTAAAAATGCTAGAACCAAGAGTTGAACCAAGATTAAAGTGGCAAATCTACAAGAAAAAAATGTGCAGATTTATGAGATTTAAAGTGGTGAATGTGGGAGAAAAAAGTTGCTTTTTTCCCACTTTTTTCTCGTAAATCTGCAACTTTTTTCGCGTAGATTTGCCACTTTAAATCTCTTAAATCTGGGACTTTTTTTCTTGTAGATTTGCCACTTTAATCTGCAGATTCACTGCTCAATGCCACTTAATTATACACACTAAAGGCAAGTATAAATGCTAGAACCAAGAGTTAAAAAAACACTTATTCTGCAGTATAATATACAGTCATGGAAAAAAATATCAGACAAAAATAGCTGATATGAGTTTAATTTAAGAACTGATATCTAGACATTTTCCATGGTTTTGTTGGTAAAAACTAAAATCATTATCAAGAAAATCATGGAAATGTCTAGATATCAGCTGTTAAATTAAACTCTTAGCAGATTTGCCACTTTAAATCTCTTAAATCTGCGACTTTTTTTCTCGTACATTTGCCACTTTTTTCTCGAAATATTACCGGAAGTTACCAAATATAGTTCTTTGCCTGATAAAGGGTTAACCTTGGGACAGAGGAGTGTTCATTTGGGTGCAATCTGCAGAATCACTGCTCAATGCCACTTAATTATACACACTAAAGGCAAGTAAAAATGCTAGAACCAAGAGTTGAACCAAGAAAAAAATGCACAGATTTATGAGATTTAAAGTGGTGAATGTGGGAGAAAAAAGTTGTTTTTTTCCCACTTTTTTCTCGTAAATCTGCAATTTTTTCGCGCAGATTTGACACTTTAAATCTCTAAAATCTGCAACTTTTTTTATTGTAGATTTGCCACTTTAATCTAGTAAATTTGCAACTTTTTTCTCGAAATATTACCCGAAGTTACCAAATGAAAGAGGAGTGTTCATTTGGGTGCAATCTGCAGATTCACTGCTCAATGCCACTTTATTATACACACTAAAGGCAAGTAAAAATGCTAGAACCAAGAAAAAAATGCACAGATTTATGAGATTTAAAGTGGTGAATGTGGGCGAAAAAAGTTGCTTTTTTCCCACTTTTTTTCTCGTAAATCTGCAATTTTTTCGCGCAGATTTGCCACTTTAATCTCATAAATTTGCCACTTTTTTCTCTAAATATCACCTGAAGTTACCAAATATAGTTCTTTGCTCGATAAAAAGGGTTAAAGCCTTGACAGAAACATTTCAAAGCAGCAGAGCTTTATGTTGAGTCCATTGAGTCACCAACTGTCTGTCTGTTAATCATTCACTTTTTTATTAAACCACCAGCTGGAGGAGGCAATGGGAATGTCGTCATCAGGTAGAAGAAGCATTATGGACAGCACATGGGTACAGTAGCAGCATAGGGATGGACAAAAGACCAGTTAAACAGGCCTGCAAAGCATTCACATAATGGAAGGATGATAATCTGCAGAGTGTGTGAGAGAAAAAGATAACGTGTGTGTGTGTGTGTGTGTGTGTATAACAGAATATTGAAAGATCCCAGTCGCAGCTGATGCATCCCCCAGTGTTTCCTGTTGTGCGTTTTGGACTTTTGAATTGTCATTATGCTTCTCCTGTCAGGCACTGAGTCTGTAAAGCGGAGTATGAATGTCCCAAGCACAATCTTACAATGCGATCATCATTCATTGCTGTATCTCTGGAGTGATTGTCCCTGCAGAGCAGGAGCGGGGCCTGTTGCATAGGAGCACTTTCAAGTAAACAATAAACAACAGCGAACACAGCTGCAAACAATGCAGACGCACTCTGTGTCCGGTTATACAACCGAGACGCCCCTCGTGGCCGAGCAGATGGAAGGGCTGTTTGTCCATGTGTGCTGTGTTCAGGGGCCGTTACACACACTGTGGATTACATGTGGAAACAGCGACCACCAGTGGTTACAAACTGCAACTGAACATTAAATTAATTCAGCTTTAGGACACTGATGTTGCCTGTAAAGTGGCAAGAAAACTGCCAGCAAATAATACAACACCCGTTCTGAAAAAAGTTGGGACACAGTGTAAAACATGAATAAAAACAGAGTGTATATTTACAAAACAAAAGTCTATCAGTTTCAACATAAAATACATTGACCTTGTATGGTTTTTTAAAAATCAAATTGTCAATTTCTGTTTTATTTACTTTGAAAGAATGTCCCAACTTCTTTTGAATCGGGGGTTGTACATTTAATGTTAATGAACAGGCCTGGATGTGAAATCAAAGTATATGTTTAGTTAAAGAGTTAAACCTCTACGCCCCTAAAGATATAAAGTAAACAGAATTATTCTACACTATGTAGCTTTAGAAAAAAAAAAAATCAAGCATACAGTATCTTAAAACTCATTCCTGTCTTTATGAGGTAAAACAATAAGATAAAGCAAAAAACAAAACAAAAAAAAAAAGACTTCAAGAAATAGTTGGACATTTACACTTTATAACTTTTTTTGCGAAGAATTGATGAGAAGATTGAGATCCCTGTGTGCTAAATATGAAGCTAACATACAGTCTGTTAGCTTAGCTTAGCTTAGCTAGCATGAAGACTGAGAGGAAACAGCGAGCCTGGCTCCGTCTAAACAAAACAAAATTCACCAAAAATAACATGACACCGTTATAAAGATGGGCTTTAGACATGCTGTTAGGGTTTTTGTTTTTAAACTTTTGAACAAAGACAAAAGAGTTTACAGTTTTTAAGCTAAGTAATTTACCCATGGAGCTAGGAGACGTTAGCTTAATTTAGCATATAGATGAAAGATTACTAATTAATTAAAAAAAGTCAGAGGAATATGAGTTTCTATAAGCATGTAACCAACTGAAAAAAAAGAAAGTGTCTTTTTTAAAATTTATACTTTGTTTTTTGGATATATAACTTGCAAATTAGCGTAACGTATAATGTATAATATTGCAAAATGTAAAGACGCAGAGCTCTTTGTGTGTTTTTGCCATATAACTTATTTATCAACTGATATATACAAATAAATGATGCATATTAATTGTATAAATGAAACTCTTCCACCTTTAGCCATAATTAAAATTGCTGAACCAGTTTCTTTTTAGTTATAAAATTACACTAATTTACTATAAACCAGCAACTGAATTGAATAAACAAAGCCTGTTAGCTAATTAGCTAATTCCAGAGGGAGTTAGCATACAGTGTGTATGGTCTATCCTTTTGTCTACTACAAAAGTTCAACATTTTTTAAATTCTTTATCTGGGAAAAAAAAAACGCAATGAGGAAATTCACAAACAAACACTTTTTTTCAAACACTTTTTCTTTTTTTTTTTACACCTGAACACAGATTCAGGCTAGCTCGCTGTTCGTCCTGTTTCCAGTCTTTATGCTAGGTGTTATGCTAACTGCTAGCTGTAGCTTCATAAGTTGCGTAAGAAAAGTGAATGGTATCAATCTTCTCATCGACTGTCAGCAAGAATGCAAATTAGCATTTTTTCCCAAAATGTCAAACAATTCTTTAATTGCGTGTTCTTGAAATTGTAGAAGAAATAAACATATGTTGTATATGGGTACAGTGTTTCTAAGATAAAATGAGATTAATATAAATATCGCTCTTTAATAGCAGCCAACATTTGTGAAAAATAGTTTAGATTTTGATCTGAATTAACTCAAGAATTATTAAATAAGGATTATAATCTACATTGTGTGGGGGGCAGCCAAAACAAGTACAAGTCTAGTCTCTTTCACATTCACTGCTTTAAAAAAAAAAAAAATAGCCTTCATGAACCGAACCGCCGGTACCACACATGCAAAAAAACTAAAAAAAACAAAAACAACAACAAACAAAAATACATTCACACACATAGACAGTGGAAAAGCATAGCTGTGTATCATTCATGGACATGTTTAATGTCGAGGTTACTTTTTGTGACGTTGATGATGCTCAACATGTTAGATGAGGTCATTAATACTGTGCATTTATCAAGTTTGATTATGCGTAAAATTGGCCCAAAAAAAAGAAAGAAAAAAGACATAACCTCCACATGCATAGGCGCCAATTTGGCACTTTGACATTACCCGCCACCCGGTAACCCCCCTCCCCTTCCAATATATATACATATATATATGTATATATATATATATATATATATATATATATATATATATATATATATATGCATGCATAGGCGCCAATTTGGCACTTTGACATTATCCGCCACCCGGTAACCCCCCTCCCCCTCCACTATACATATATATATATATATATATATATATATATATATATATATATATATATATATATATATATATGCATGCATAGGCGCCAATTTGGCACTTTGACATTACCCGCCACCCGGTAACGCCCCCTCCCCCTCCCTCCCCCTCCACTATATATATATATATATATATATATATATATATATATATATTCTCAGACGTTGTGTTTGAGGTCAAAGGATGCAAAAACATGAAAGAGACAAAGAGAAAGAGAGACTCACTAATAAGGACAATTTAGCTTGTGGATGGCTGCAGTTTAGCATTTTTCAAAAACAAAAAGAAACAAAAAAAAAAACAAATATACATATACATACAGTACATACATACAAATATATCTGTCAATTTTTAATACAGTGATTTTTTTTTATTCATAATCATCTCTTAAATAAATTGCTGTTCATTGCACTTTGTTAAAATAATTAATTATATGATTTCTCTTTAAAGGCAATAGTGTGATTTTTTTAAAGGTGAAAAAGATAGTGTACCATAAGCCTGATTTAGGATAATAGTAAAAATAACAAGATCTGTAATATACATAACTGTATCTGTAAAATACCCTCACCTCCTCATATACATGAACGGATGTTCGTCTCCATATATGTAGCATGTCCTTTTTGATATGACACGTGTGCCCCACGCACACCTGTGTGTACATGCTCGTGCATGCTCGTATGCCAGTTTATGTCATATCTCCACGCATACATATATACATACAATATTATAAAATAAATAAATACAGGAAAACATTCTTGGTTCGTGGTTTTAACGGTTTCTTTCAAAGCGGTTTTTGGTGCAGTCTTTGACCAACCGTACTCTCTTGTTTCGCTTGTTTGGGTTTGAGTCCTCGCTGATGGGACCAACAGTCGACTGAGCCTCCCTGAAAGATGCACGGGTGTGGGGGGGGGGTTGTATTTGTGTGTGTGTGTGTGTGTGTGTGTGTGTGTGTGTGTGTGTGTGTGTGTGTTTGAATATGTGTGTGTGTGTGTGAGCAAAAGCAGTCTGTGTCCAGTGTAACAAGGGGGGACCAAAGTCTTTGGCCTGAGGAGAAAATACAGCAAATGTTGTGTTTTCTGTGTATGTGTGTGTGTGTGTGTGTGTGTGTGTGTGTGTGTTTGAATATGTGTGTGTGTGTGTGTGTGTGTGTGAGCAAAAGCAGTCTATGCCCAGTGTAACAAGGGGGGACCAAAGTCTTTGGCCTGAGGAGAAAATACAGCAAGTGTTGTGTTTTCTGTGTATGTGTTTGTTTGTTTGTGTGTGTTTGTTTGTGTTTGTGTTTGTTTGTGTGTGTGTGTTTGAATATGTGTGTGTGTGTGTGTGTGTGTGTGAGCAAAAGCAGTCTATGTCCAGTGTAACAAGGGGGGACCAAAGTCTTTGGCCTGAGGAGAAAATACAGCAAGTGTTGTGTTTTCTGTGTATGTGTTTGTTTGTTGTTTGTTTGTTTGTGTTTGTGTGTGTGTGTGTGTGTGTGTGTGGGGGAACGGGACAGGGTTTGCATGCACTCTGTCGTCCTCTAGTCCAAGTCACCGCTATGAAAGTGTCAGATTGTCCCAAAATAGAAGCTCAGCCACAGGAACTGTCCGAGGGCACCCTCTGCCTGTCCGAGGGTGTAGTACAGCAGGGATTCTGACAGCGTGCAGGTGGGGGCGTTCAGGGTGACGCAGCACCCGTCCCCCCCACTGCCCCTCCATGAAAGGGTCTCACTGACTGACTGGGGGGGCTACTGGTTGGAGCAAAACCCTCACTCCACCCGCCTCCGCTTCCCTCATCTCCATCTACGCCAGCGCTCTGTGTGTGTCCACTAGACAGGGTGGAGGGTCTGGGGTCTCCACCGGGCTCGGCGGGGCTAGATGGGGCCCTCGTTGTGGGCGCTGTGGTTGCTCCTGCTGAGGCCCACACAGTTCTGCTGCTGGTTAAGCAGGTGGGACGTCTCGTTGGCCACGGACACGGACACGGCGGGGGTGGTGGTGCTGGTGGTGCTGGCGGTGGTCGTCGTGACGACGGCGGGAGGCTCCACTCCGTCGTGGAGCTCCGTCAGCGTGAGCTCGATCTTAGTGAACTCACTGTCTGTGGATTGGGGCGTTTTGTCCATCCGGGACGCCATTACAGCGTTCTGGTACTGTTGCCGTGTTACCTAGGCAACAGAGAGAACACACATATAAGACTCTTTGACCTTGACGATATAAATGTTTACTTTTACGAGTGAATAATTAAAATTACAAAGCAAATAATTTAATAATAGAAACAGCACAACATGATGCATTTCTTGCTCCTTAAACGATTCAGAGATGCAAAGACAGCTACAGGTTCTAATAATAAAGGGCTGGAACCAGGCGGCAACCTCCGGGTCTGAACAGGGAGGCAAACCAGGAACTGTGTTAACCCACTGACGCCGGGAAAGCATTACCGCATTTCTACCATTAAAACCGGGATCGCTGTTGCGTCACTCTAGCATTAAGGCCGGCACAGCGGATATGTCATTTTGTAGTATTTGTATTTTTTTTCACCTATTTTCGGTCTCTTGGCCAATGAAATGCATCAGAACATGATCAGAATACATGCGGGAGTGTCGCAATGCATCATGGGACTTTTCCAGAACTTTAAATCATGGAGGAAGACGACTATAGCGGAGGCATATCTATATATATATATATATATATATATATATATCTATATATATCTATAGCGGAGGAGCTCAGCAGGAAGTGACGGAAGAGATCTGATGAAAACAGCGCCGATGATTTTATTGCTGATCTGGACTTTGAACCCTCGGAACCAATCGACCGACATTTATGGATGAGGAATATGTTTTTAGACGACATATTTTCACCGAAGAACAGACAGATTTGTGGCCATCTGGAGATAATAATAATATTAATAATATTATATTAATAATAATAATAATAATAATAATAATAATAATAGATTGTGATGATGATATAAGAAATCATGACTGTTTATGTCTTACATTACTTTATGTGTCGTTGAGTACCCTGAAAAGTGCAATATAGATAAATTATATTATAATTATTTATTATTATGATTTTTTTATTTTTTTATTACAGTAGGCTAATGAGAACTATGTCTTGTTCTTCCAGTGGTCATATCATGTTAGCATCTTGCTAATGGGCATGTATTAGTATTATGCATAGGATTTTTATTCAGTCAAATGTAACATTTGCTGAGTTTGTTGATTTTTTAAAAAACTTTATTGAAGGTTTGGACAAATAAACTCAACTTCTCATGAAAGCCACGGGTATAAGCTCTCAAATACTTTTTGAATTTCATTTCTATCTGCCACAGAGGCTGAAAAATCTTCTGTTGAATTTCCAGAAAAACTTCAGGTTTTAGGGGCTTCTTTCAAAATCGCCCAGAGGTTTTCCAGCATGTTTTCCAGCCGTTTTAGGCCTAAATGGGTTAAATGAAATACCAACAGTAGTCGCCATGTGCAGGAATCTCCTCTACCAGCATCAGTCTCCACACCTGTGAGCCTCGGTGTGTCTTTCTTGCTCACCTGTGCGTGTTCTCACCTTTATAAACTGCAGGTCTGTGCGCGCTCTGACGGAGTAGTCAGGGACGTAGATCTGCAGGAAGGAGTTGAGCTGGTTGTTGCTGCTGCCGAGAGTCGGGGTGATGGCGTCTATACGATCGCTTCTGTTCAGAGAGTCGGAGTGGTTGAGTCCAAACGGCCGCGGAGGAGATTTATTTTCTGTTAGGATGATGATAAGAATACAATTAAAACCCCCAACTAGCTGCTCCAGCTCCGCTGTCAAAGGGACAGATATAAAAAATCTTTCCTGCCACATGCCATCACACTTTACAATAACAAATAATAACCTGGTTCATTACATACCGTCGATATGCATTTTATGTGTTCTTTATGCACACTGTTCATTGCACCTTATTTGTTTCATAGCACCAACATTTTTATACTGTATATTCATATTTATTCTGCACTGGAATTCTACTCCTTAATACAGGGCTGTCAAACTCAAATACACAATGGGCCAAAATTTAAAACTTGAATAAAATCGCGGGCCAACATTGAACAAATAAACCTTTTAATATATACCAAACATGTTTTGCTTTAACATTAAATATGGAACCAGCAACGCTTATAAACATACAATATATAACTAAATAGTGCAGACATGCAAAATCAAATTTCAAATAAAAAACACATCAATGTCATTAATTTATTAAATAAAAATTAAATAAATATCGTATGCCTCTTTTCTATTTGCATCCTTCTGATTTAAATATCAAAATAAAGTTTTTCAACAGGTTAATACATTTAAAAATAAAATAACAATAATAAATTTAGTATTAGCGGTAAATGCGCCGTATAATACCGGCGGGTCAGCTTTTATAGTACAATAATTATAGAATAATTTGGTATTGCCTCGCGGGCCAAATAAAATTACACTGCGGGCCAAATTTGGCCCGCGGGCCAGAGTTTGACACCCCTGCCTTAATACATACTCCTTCTTTAGACACTTTATTTTTACATTACATTTTATTGTATTTTATTGTATTTTTATATTTTATTGCTTGAAGTATGCCTAGGTTGTTCTTTTTATTTAATTGTGTTGTTATTGTCTCTGTGTGTAATGCTGCTGCTACACTGTAATTTCCCAGCTTGGGATAAATAAAATCTATCTATCTATCTATCTATCTATCTATCTATCTATCTATCTATCTATCTATCTATCTATCTATCTATCTATCTATAGTAGTAATGCAAAGAAATGCAAAACTTTCAAAACATTCAAAACTACATTTATACTGGAGCAGAGACCTTTTGGTGCAGACTACTTTCTGCTAAAACGTTTTATTATGGAAACCTCACACTGCACATGTCTTGTCTCTCCAGTGTGTTCAAATCTACAAAAAAAACCTCAAGAACAAGAACAATTGCTTGTGGAGTTTTCTTATAGGCAGAATTTGAGAGCAGGGTGAGGAGTGTGCAGTATTGTTCACTTGAGCTGCTCCACAGCTTCAGCAGCACCTGAGATCCTGTGTCCTGGTGACTTTTTTCCAGGTCAAGTGTTTGACATTAGCGCAGCGGCTTGCTGTGATGTATGGAAATCTAATTTCTACGTAAATCTTTAGGCGAGGGGCATTTCATACAGCAGTTTTTATTGAGTCGGTGGTCTCCAGTGATGCTGCTTCCTTCCATGTGCTACCACATACACTTGTTCTTTTTTTTCCCTTCTAATTTTTTAATTAAAGGCAGATTATGTTTTCCACTTCTTAAAGAAGCCTAGTGAAAATCACACACAACAAAGTGGAAACGGCTTGACCAACGCTAATGCTACTACGCCGACTGGAATGTATGTAATCCCATGTTGGAATATGTGTGTGAGCGTGTGTGTGCGGACCCAACGCAGTGGGCCAAAGACCTGGCATGTGAACTCTTGCGGATTAGTACTCCACTTCTAGGGGCCGCAGGGACCGGGTCAATACAAAAAAAAAAGAAAAACGGCAGTGTGTTTGTCCAGGATACACACATAATGCATTTACGTATTGTACATGCAGACACACACTGAAACGTGTGCGCAGCGGGGCGTCAAACTGTGTGAAAGAGGTGCACTGTAGGTCACCGCTAAAGAGAGGAAGAGAGTGTGTTTGTTCAACTGCATTTCCGGGTACGTGTGTGTGTGTGTGTACTTGTTCTTCCTACATAGTGAGGACCGGAACACGTTTTTAACCAACAGAGTGGTTTTATTCCTTGGCTTTTAACCACACATGAGACTCTGCTCTTGTTTTTAGTGTTTTATGGTTTGCTTTTATTTTTTTTTTTTTAAATTGTCTTTTAAAAAGCAATGAATCTATTTATTTTAGTGTTTATTTCCTGTTTTATTTATTTTATTGTCTCTTGTTCTGTTTGCTTATGTACAGCACTTTGTTGCGGCTGTTGTTGTTTTAAAGTGCTTTACAAGTAAATTTGAGTTGAGTTGAGTTGAGTTTAAAAAAAAAAAAAAATTTGGGTCTTTTTTTGGGTCAGTGTGTGTCTTTTTTAAGTTATTTAGTTTTTTCTGTCATTTTATGTCTTTTTTTGGTCATTTTGTGTCTTTTTTTGGAAATTTTGTGTCTTTTTTTGGAAATTTTGTGTTTTTTTTGGTCATTTTGTGTCCTTTTTAAATAATTTTGTGTCTTTTTTAGTAATTTTGTGTCATTTTTTTGGTAATTCTGTGTCTTTTTTGGTCATTTTGTTTCTTTTTTAAGTATTTTTCTTCTATCATTTTGTGTCTTTTTTGGTAATTCTGTTTATTTTTTTGGTTGAGTGGGGGTCACGGAAAACATGCATGTTAAATTGGGGGTCGCGACTCAAAAAGGTTGAGAACTACTGCACTAGACTGTCTTACAGCCTCTAGTTGTGTACAAACAAATAAACATGGTTATTAAAGAATTTATTAGACTGTTATACTGTTTCATTAGCTTGGCAAACTGCTGTACTTGTTCTTCCTACATTGTGAGGACCGGAACACGTTTTTAACCAACAGAGTGAGAGCATTTTTGCGTCTTGTGTCTTTTTAAAAAAATAAATAATTTGGGGTCTTTTTTTGGGTCAGTTTGTGTCTTTTTTAAGTAATTTAGTTTTTTCTGTCATTTTTATGTCTTTTTTGGTCATTTTGTGTCCTTTTTAAATAATTTTGTGTCTTTTTTTTGTAATTTAGTGTCATTTTTTTGGTAATTCCGTGTCTTTTTTGGTCATTTTGTTTCTTTTTTAAGTATTTTAGTTTTCTTCTATCATTTTGTGTCTTTTTTGGTAATTCTGTTTATTTTTTTGGTTGAGCATTTTTGCAAAGTGAGGACATTTCGGCCGGTCCTCACAAAACTAACTAAAATCATAGTGAAAATGTCCTTTGTTTTCGTCTTTGTCAACTTTTTTCATACATAATGAAGATTGATGAACCAAAGGACATAAAGGCAAAATTTACTCTGACCTCTTTTAATCTCCCACCCAACAAATAACCCATTACAAAAAAACTACACTGAAAAAAATGTCTGTAGATTTTACGGCGAAAAACTGTTAAACCATGACAGTAAAAGACCGTAAAATGATAAATGGGTTATTTCAGTTTCAGTAACAATTAAACACTGTAAATGTATATATCAGCCAGAACAGTATTTTTACAGGTTTTAAATTAAAAAAAAAACCCATTACTCTATTACTGTAAAATACATTGGCACCGTGTTTGTAACAAAAAGCATCACTGTAATTTTTGCATTTATTTTTTGTAAAAATACTTTTTCTCACTGTTAAATGTACTAAACACCATATCTCTAACAGAAATAAACTGTAATATTTAATGGTAAAATCTTTAATTTATGCGGCATTCATAAAGTATTTTCTTGTCAATTATATGTCAAATCCTTTGATGGAAAAACCTTTTATTCATACGGTAAAAAATTGAATAAATGCAATCTTAAACGTGAAATCAACAGTGCCAATATCTTTTTACCGTAATATTAGAAAAAAGTTGCACCGTATTTATTACGGTAACGTTCTGGCAACCACAGCTGCTGTTTTTTTACCGTAAAAACAACGTGGTTTTTTTTACAGTGTACTAAACTAAAACTATAGCATTTCAAAAAACTAAATACTAATCTTAAACAAACAAACTCACTCGAAAACTCATTAAAACTAACTGAATTTGAAAACAAAAAAATCACAACGAACTAATGAATAATTCAAAACTATTATAACCTTGCAAGGGAATTCACTATTCCAATGAGGGCCCTCACAAAGATAGAAGTACAAGAATGTGTGTGTGTGTGTGTGTGTGTGTGTGTGTGTGTGTGTGTGTGTGTGTGTGTGTGTGTGTGCATGCTCTGTGTACATGTGAACATATGTGTACGTGCGTGTCTTTGTATGTGCGCTCCGTGGTGTCCGGCAGGGGGCTGTAACTGTAGGTCTTGTTTATGTAGTCAGAGGGTCAAAGGTCAGGGGCGAGGGGGGCGGAGCCTGGTCCGCTCTGGGGCCTCCAGTCTCCGACACCATTCAGCCACTTGACTAATGGCTCAGGGGACGAGGGCGTTAAGTCTCAATCTGAATCTGTTTTCTTCTCTCCCTCTTTCTCTTTCACTTACACACGCATGAATATACAGTACGTGTTGCATTCAGGTACAAACAGTAACTCTCAGACATGCACCCATTGACACACTTTTTTTCCACACTTGTTGAAGTTTACAAAGCATGCATGCGGGGTTAAACTTTGAATATAATCTTCTGTTTTACTTTTTCACTTCAGCAAAACTAACACTTATTGATGCAGTAATTATTATTGCACTATACCTTGATTGTTTGTTTTTACTCTTCCTGTAAGTTGCTTTGGATAAAAGCGTCTGCTAAATCACTAAATGTAAATGTGGTTGTCAGGGACATTAAACGAGCCTCTAGTCGTGTACAAATAAACATGGTTATTAAAGAATTTATTAGACTACTGTTTCGTTAGCTTGGCAAACCGCTGGTTAGCTTGACCAAATACCTGGAAAACTAGTCAGAATTTGATCATCCTCAGCTGTACTGTATTTAGTGCTAATGCTAGCATGCTAACATCTAAACTAATGGCAAACATTACAGCTTCAGAGCATCAGCATGTTAGCATTGTCAATGGGAGCATGTTAGCATGCTGGTGTTAGCATTTAGCTCAAAGCACCAGTGTGCTGAAAAACAGCCTCAGAGAAATCACTAAATGTAAATGTAAATGTAAATATTTGGTAACGCTTTATAATAAGGTCCTTAATAACCATTAATTAACAAGTAATAAGGCATTGTTCTCGCTTTAGATCCGGTAGTTGCAAAAAGCATAGTTAACTTATAGTTAACTTATAATAGATGAGCAATAAAGTATATTTCAATATCAATAAGCAAACAAAATAAGATTAATAAAGGCATGGCAAAGACATAATGGGTGGGTCATGGGTGTTTGTAATGCCATTATTAACACTTATATAAGCTTATAAACACACAATAATGTTAATAATAAGCATCTTGTAAGGACTTACAAGGGCCTTATTACTTGTTAATTAATGGTTATTACAAGGACCTTAATATAAAGCGTTCCCAAATATTTTTTCAAACAGGTGATATTATTAGTTTGGCATCATATGTGAGAATTTTTGGTTTATGTGCTGTCCTGCTTTTGTTTTGTTTTGTTTGTTTGTTTTGTTTGTTCTTTTTTCTCGTGCTTTGTCTGACTGGAGACTGCAAACTGAATTGCCCTATTTGGGATAAATAAAGTTTTTTGAATTGAATTGAATTGAGAATGTGTGTAAATATAGAGAGGAAAGACGATCGTACCTGGAGATCCTGCTAATGATTCAGCCCTACTGACCACAAACGTACGAGACAGGGACAGAGGCACTGCAGGGAGAGAGGGAGGATAAAAAAAAGAAGAAGAGAAGAAAGAGGAGAGCATGTCAAAACCATCAACAAACACAGTAAACTCTACTCTACTGCACTGTAAAAAAAATCTGTTTAATTTACGGTAAAATACCGGCAGCTTTGGTTGCCAGAACTTCACTGTAAAAAATACAGTGACCGTATGTAAATGTAAATATCAGCAAAAACTGTAATTTATACTGAATAATCCCATTACTTTTAGGATAATTGTGTCATCATGGTATTTCTCCATTAATTTTACATCAAAATTTTATATTTCATATACAAAAAATTGACCAGAAAAAAGCCACAAAATGACCAGAAAAGACACAAAATGACAGAAAAGACACAAAATGACCAGAAAAGACACAAATTGACCACAAAATGATAAAAAAAGACACAAAAAGACACAAAATGACCAGAAAAGACACAAAATGACAGAAAAGCCACAAAATGACCAAAAAAGCCACAAAATGACCAGAAAAGACACAAAATGACCAAAAAAAGCCACAAAATGACCAGAAAAGACACAAAATGACAGAAAAGACACAAAATGACCACAAAATTTACCAAAAAAGACACAAAATGACCAAAAAAAGGAAACAAAATTACCAAAAAAGACACAAAATGACCACAAAATGACCAGAAAAGACACAAAATGACAGAAAAGACACAAAATGACCAAAAAAGACACAAAATGACCAAAAAATTTAGCAAAAAAAGACACAAAATAACCAAAAAAAAGACACAAAATTGACCAAAAAAACACACAAAATGACCAAAAAGACTTTTGTGGCAGTTGAATTTAAAGTTTTATGATATTCTTTGATTTACAGTAATTAAAAGTATTCACTACGGTGATGTACAATGTTTAATTTGACAACCTATTTCTGATGCAATTTGACAGTGTTTTACTGTCATTTCTACAAAGGTTTTTTACAGTGTGTCATCATCATTTAATTTCTGATTTCTGACTGCTGAATGGCAGTAGAAGATTATTCTCCTGTTCCACCAGTAGGTGTCTCTCAGGTCTCACCACCCATTGGATCAGAATAGTTTGAAGGCTGAGAATAGAACTGTAGTTTATGAATGAACTAAGAGGATCACTAGGTGACGCATTTTATGATGTCACTGCAGGACAGCCTTGTTTTACTATCATTGTTCTTAAATATTCATCAAAGGGAAAGTAGGCTTTTAATTATGGAAGCTCCGTAACTGATCTGTCCTATATTAGTCTAGATGGATTTCAGAATAAAGGCCTCCTATAAGAAGTGAGGAGCATTTATGGGTACAAGTCAGGAACCGGCCTACCTTACATATCTCAAGGGTGCTGAGTCCAAAAAAAATGGTTCCCAAACGAAATTTTGAGTTTTTGACCTTCTAATTTGTATCAAATGGCCACCAAATTGCCCATCTTGCTCAGTCCATGGAACATTTTCCCCTTAGTTTTTTTGTAAGTAGGCAATCAAGATGAGGAAATTAAGTTTCTGGATCTATAGTCTAGAGTCAGAGCAAGGATATAGTGGAGGCTCAGTGTCTTTTTTATGTATATTTATATATATATATATATATATATATATATATATATACAACTGGAACATTTAAAAGTGATATTGATAGAATATTTATGTTTTTGCATATATACATATATATATATATATATATACACTACTGGTCAAAAGTTTTAGAACACACCAACTTTTCCAGAATTTAATTGAAAATGATGCAGTTTAATGTCTCAGTGTACTCTGAAATTAATGCACATTTGCAACATTTAAAATTCTTGATTGAGCATGATAGTGTTTTGAAAGTAAAAAAAAGATTCAAAATCACATTTTATGTTGGACTAAAGGACTAAAAAAAGACACAAAATGACAAAAAAAACCACCAAAAGACACAAAATGACTAAAAAAGACACAAAATGACTTACAAAGACATGAAAAGAATTAAAAAATGGACAAAATAGCCCGAGACTCCATAGAGTTAAGTTGTTAACCCATTTCTTGTTCCCTGAAAAAGGCCTACTTGTATAATTCTGAAATGTACATTATTTTTCAGTTTTGGTTCAGCTTACCTTTTTTTATTTACCTCTGGCAGTTCACCACTTACCTTTGTACCCTTTCAAGCTGTTCATTTGACTTGAACTGCTTGAATTTCAATAAAAAACTGGAAAAATTGGGGTGTTCCAAAACTTTTGACCGGTAGTGTATATACATATATATATATATATATATATATATATATATAAAGACACTGAGCCTCCACTATACTCCACTATACTCCACTTGCTCTGACTCTAGACTATAGATCCAGAAACTTAATTTCCTCATCTTTGATTGCTTACTCACAAAAAAACTTGGGGAAAATGGTCCAACAACTGAGCAAGATGGGCAATTTGGCCGCCATTTTGATATGCAAATGAGAAAGTCAAAAACTCAAAATTTTGCTTGGGAACCATTTTTTTGGGATTCAGCACCCTTGAAATAAGTAAAGTAGGCCAGTTCCTGACTTGTACCCATAAATGCTCCTCACTTTCACTTTTTGGACAATTCCGTCTAGACTAATATTGGAGCGGTGACACAAAGGACAATGTGAAGACAGATAAACAACAAGGCTAATTTAATTTATATTTCTGCTAAAAGGCTTTTTAACATCTTCACACCAGCACTGATATGTTATATATATATATATATATATATATATGCTCTCTAAGTACAGGAAGCTTGTGACTATATCGATTCCAAATAACAGAAACGTTTGAACACACTGTTTGGCCTGTCTTTTCATTCTGTTTAAACCAAATATTTCTGCACAGTTGCAGATACAGATTGATAATATTATTAGTATAATACTATTTGTTGAATTGTTGAATTCCAGCTTTGGCTGCGGTAATCCGTATTTGTTGGCACTGCAGTGAAACAACTGTTTGCTGAACACAATACAGCTGCAGTCTGGTAGTTTTCTCAAAAAATGAATAACAACATTTGAATCAAACAGAGAATTATTTTTCCAAAAATTAAACTGACTTAACCCTCTATGGTACGCATTATGATGCCAGTTAGGAAAAAAAATGTTTGGAGTGTTTTTTTGTCTTAAAATAGACAAAATAAACATCTGTAGAAATGAAATATATATACATATATACAGTACAGGCCAAAAGTTTGGACACACCTTCTCATTCAATGCGTTTCCTTTATTTTCATGACTATTTACATTGTAGATTCATCAAAACTATTAATGTGGACACATGTGGAATTATGTACTTAACAAAAAAGTGTGAAATAACTGAAAACATGTCTTATATTCTAGTAAGCAAAGGGTGGTTACTTTGAGGAATCTAAAATACAAGACATGTTTTCAGTTATTTCACACTTTTTTTGTTAAGTACATAATTCCATATGTGTTCATTCATAGTTTTGATGCCTTCAGTGAGAATCTACAATGTAAATAGTCATGAAAATAAAGAAAAACGTATTGAATGTATAATATATATATATATATATATATATATATATATATATATATAAATATATATATACTATATACATATATATAGAATCTCACACACACACAGTTCAGATCATACAAACTCAGGAATTTGTCAGAAAAGACACAAAATGGCCCAAAAAAGACACAAAATGACCAAAAAAGGAAACAAAATGACCAAAAAAGACACAAAATGACAGAAAAGACACAAAATGACCACAAAATTTACCAAAAAAAGAAACAAAATAACCAAAAAAAAGACACAAAATTTACCAAAAAGACTAAAACACATGAACACCTTAACACAGTGGAGACAGAGCTGACTTCCAAAATTATTTGGCGACCCCCAGAAATCATCTCGCGACCCCAACTGGGGTCCCGACCCCAAGGTTGAGAACAGCTACCATAGAGGGTTAAATCTTTGTTGATACCTGATTTCCCTTCTAGTCCAGGTGTGTCAGTGGGAGATCTTACCTGGCGAGGCTGTCAGAGCCATCATCCCGTAGAAGGAGAACGGTCCCGCTTCAAACTTCATCCCCTCTTTTCCCGCCTCCACCTCCACCTTCCCCTGTGGCACAAAGATCCACATACGACAAAAAACAAAGAGTTAAGCACACTGTGTTCTTTAAAATGTGTTCCTTACCAAGGTTATTATAGTTAATGAAAACTAACGAAATAACGAAAACTAGAATTGAAAAAACATTTTCGTTAACTGAAATAAAAATAAAAACTAGAGTTTTTAAAAAAACGATAACTGAAACTGTATTTTGTGGATACAAAACTAACTAAAACTAACTAAAATTATAGTGAAAATGTCCTTAGTTTTCGTTTTTGTCAACTTTTTTCTTTCATAATTCAGTGTTTCTATTTGAACATGCAACACATGGTGAATATGTTTACTGAGACTGGGATGTTTACACTAGAACCAAAATTCAAAACAGTTAATAACCTTATTGGGGCTGAGATGATAAACCAAAGGAAATAAAGGAAACATTTATTATGACCTCTTTGAATCTCGCACCCAACAAAAACCCCGTTACAAAAAAACTTAAACTAACACTAAAACTAATAAAAACTAAACTAAAACTAAGCATTTTCAAAAAATAAAAACTAAACTAAAACTAGCAAACTCACTCTAAAAACTAACTAAAACTAACTGAATTTGAAAACAAAAATTCACAACAAAATTAAAACTAAAACTAATGAAAAATCCAAAACTATTATAACCTTGTTCCTTACCTTGACCACAGGACCAAAATAATAATTATCACACTTGTTTTATTCCTAATTAACTTCCATTTGCTCACTTTCAGTGTGGAGCATTAGTGCGTCACTGTGTTAATGAGCCTTTCTATCCAGGATTTCCGCTACAGCTTTACAGTTCTCCCTGCTCGAAATCTGCCACTTTTCCTGCTCAGATATATTTATTCATTCTGTCCGTGAGTTCAGAACAAATCCACCCTCCCTGTTTCCTTTTTACTACTTGTAGAAAATCTGTTCTCTGTCTAATAGCTCACAATCTGCTGCAAAACCTCGAGAGTCTCCAGGGCAGTGACCCGACACTCATCCAGGGCTGCTTCACTATAAAATGAAATATGAAATATACAAAGTATGTGAATGTAAGTAACATATTTGTTTTATATGAAGGACACTTTGCTATGTTATTAATATTATTACTATTACTATTATTATTATTATTATTATTATTATTATATATACTGTTGCTGACATTACTTTTATTATTATTATTACTATATACTGGTATATACTACTATTATTATTATACTGGCCTTATTATTTATTTATTATTTATTATTATTATTATTATTATTATTATTTATTTATTATTATTATTACTATTATTATATATTTCTATATTACATATCATATTATTTTATTTATAATTATTTTATTTATTTTAATTTTATATTGTTACTATTTATTAGTACATATTATATTATATATTATATACTGTACTATTATATATATATATATATATATATATATATATATATATATATATATATACATATATATATATATATATATATATATACACTATATACACATCAAAAGATGAAAACTAAAGGACATTTTCACTATAATTTTAGTTAGTTTCAGTTAGTTTTGTAACCACATAATACAGTTTCAGTTAGTTATCATTTTTTTAAAACTCTTTATTTTTATTTCAGTTAACGAAAATGTTTTTTCAATTCTAGTTTTCTTTATTTCGTTAGTTTTCTTTAACTATAATAACCTTCAGACTGAAGAGGAAGACTCTTTGTTTGCTACATATTTCGAGACTTTCAGACCTGTTTTCAGACTGTAAGGCTGCATGAAGGTCAGCAGCACTTGTTTTGATCTGCTTTTGAATAAATAATTGTAACACTATCGCCGGATTTCTTTTAGGTGTCTGCAAAGAGACGGAGAGGGAGAAATGAGCGGGAGGCTATAAAGCAGCTCTACTGACTTTACAGAGTAAGAACAGTGCAGCAGGATAGACACTTGGTCATGAAAACATATAAATACACTTATTTTGCTTTTTATTTGTGGTGTTTTTTTAAATTTACCCTCTGAAACATAACCAAATCTGAGCTTTGATTTCAGCAAAATCACTTTCTTCCACACATTGCATTTGAAATTTAGCAAAAAAAAAAATGTGTTCACAATAACCAGATTAATATCTGAGAAGCCATGAACAACAGTCGAATGACAAAAAAATTGTGAAAAGCCAGATAAACTTCAGGCTGTTTGCACAGAGCCGAGAGGAGAGGACAGCATGTTGTCAGCACAACAGTTTTTACATATAGATTCCATTTATTTCTCCACTTAAAAAAAAAAAATAGATCAAAGAAATTCAATTTGCGGCCCTTTTGTGTCTTTTTTAGTAATTTTGTGTATTTTTTTGTCATTTTTGTGTCTTTTTTTTTTGTAATTTGTGTCTTTTTTGGTCATTTTGTGACTTTTTGGGGTAATTTTGTGTATTTAAACATTTTTTTTTGTGTCTTCTTTGGTAATTCTGTCTTTTTTTTTGGTAATTCTGTGTCTTTTTTTGGTATTTTTTTGTCTTTTTTTGGTACAATATAAGGCATTCTAACTTTGTTATACTTCACAAAAGACATGTTTGAATTCTAGCCATGACTGTGCTGGTCCTGAGTGCATTGAGTAAAATGTTGAAAACGACCTGAAACTGAAACTGAAACTAAAACTAAATGGGCTTCACAGCATTAAAATGGACACTAACTTCATCAATCAATCAATTCCTTCATACCAAAAACATGTTTGTGTATATTGAAGTGTTACAGCATGTGTTGTATCTGATACATTAGTATCAGTAATGAGGTTTATCTCGTATTGTTGCTCGCTTTAATCCAGACCGCCTGCAGTTCAATCATACCAAGCATACCTCTGAAGGATGCGTGGCCCTGTGGGAACAAACCTGCAGTCCAGCTTAGACCACGGGTCTCAAACTGGCGGCCCGCGGGCCAATTGCGGCCCTTGTGACGATATTTTGTGGCCCCCACCTTGATATGGAAGTTTAATGTGAGTTTTATATGAATGGCACTTTACCGTGTTGTGTGTGGAAGGTCCCTTTAATTACTTTTTTTGGGTAATTTTGTGTCTTTCTTTTTTGTTAATTTTGTTTCTTTTTTGGGGTAATTTTGTGTATTTTTAAAAAATAATAATTTTGTGTCTTTTTCGGTAATTATGTGTCTTTTTGGGGGTTTTTTTTGTCATTTTTGGTAATTCTGTGTCTTTTTTTGGTAATTTTGTGTCTTTTTAAAATAATTTTGTTTCTTTTTTTGGGGTCATTTTGTGTATTTTAAAAAAATAATAATTGTGTGTCTTTTTTGGTAATTCTGTGTCTTTTTTGGTCAGTTTGTGTCTTTTTTTAAATAATTAAGTTTTTCTGTCATTTTGTGTCTTTTTTGGTAATTTTGTTTCTTTTTTTGGGTAATTTTGTGTATTTTAAAAAAAAATAATTTTGTGTCTTTTTTGGTAATTCTGTCTTTTTTGGTAAGTCCGTGTCTTTTTGGTAATTTTGTGTCTTTTTAAAATAATTTTGTGTATTTTTTTTGTCATTTTGTGTCTCCTTTGTCATTTTGTCATTTTTAAGTAATTTAGTGTTTTTTCAGTCATTTTGTGTCTTTTTTTTTGTTGGTAATTTGTGTCTTTTTTTGGGGGTAATTTGTGTATTTTGTTTTTGGTAATTTGTGTCTTTTTTTAAAGACCTGTAAATTGTTTAGTAGGTGTAATTCTTATTTTGACTAGAATCCTATGTGAATTTTATTGCACTGAGTCTGTCACTAAGCTGCAAGAAATAATGTGTGTTTTTTTTAACATTAAAGCATCTAAACATGTAGTAGTACAAAACCCCCAAAATGTGCTTTGTGCTGTAAATCATTTTAAATCCAGGCATTCAGCAGTGTGTCCAATTGTGGACCTTTTCAATAAGTCCTTGACTTTGTATTGGCTGTGTCCACTCACCTGCAGTATGAGGATGAAGTAATCCACGGGCTTGTTCCTGTGGAAGAGGTAGTGCTCCGCCGCCCGCTTGTTCTTCTCATCGTATTTCAGCTCCTGGATGACGTTCGGGTGTTTCAGCAAACGCAGCAGAATCTTTTCTGACATTTGCACAGGTGCGAACGGCTCGACCTCTGGAGAAGAGACAGACAGAGACAGAGAGGTTTGAAACAGAAACACAAACACATGGAGCTGATACCGGGCTAATAGTATTTTATTTACACAATAATGATTTTTTTTTTTAGTATTAACTCTATGGAGTCTTTTTTGTCCATTTTTTAATCCTTTTCATGTCTTTTCGTGTCTTTTTTGGTCATTTTGTGTCTTCTGTGGGGGTTTTTTTGGTCCGTCTGTCTTCTCATTTTGTGTCTTTTTTGGTAATTTTATGTCTTTTTTTGGTCATTTTCTGTCTTTTTTTTTGTCATTTTGTGTCTTTTTTGGGTCATTTTCTGTCTTTTTTTGTCATTATTTCGTCTTCTGTGGGGTTTTTTTTGGCCAGTCTGTCTTCTCATTTTGTGTCTTTTTTGGTAATTTCATGTCTTTTTTGGTAATTTTGTGTCTTTTTTGGTAATTTTGTGTCTTTTTTTGGTCATTTTGTGTCTTTTTTTAGTCCTTTAGTCCAACATAAAATGTGATTTTGAATCTTTTTTTTAACTTTCAAAACACTATCATGCTCAATAAAGAATTTTAAATGTTGCAAATGTGAACAAATGTTGCAAATCTAACATATAAGAGGGTTCCATCCAGTTCTATCATTTTATACTAAATCTATTTGAGCTTGTCTCCAGTTTTACTTGGTATATCATCATCAAACTGAAACTGGCCTCATGGAGTTTACAGCCAGAACTTTAGAGGTAAATTGAAGGTAAATTTAAGGTAAATTTGCTTTGTTTTCTAGTCCGGATGTGATGAAGAAGTCATGCTTTGGAGCTTTTGGAGACTCCAGAGGGTTAATTATTACATATTTTAAGGTTCTGGAGTCTGGATGGAGATTTCTCATTAATTACAAAAAAAATAGGCCTCATGCAAAAACTCCTTGTACAAACAGATTCATTCTTTAATGGCACAAAATTAATAAGTTGTCCAGATGTGTGGTACAACTCACGTACAGAGCTATACAGATAAAACCAACTCAACTAGACTATGTCTATATACATAATTAAATGTGCTATATTGTATATTGTACAATGCTACATAAATACTGTGAACTTTTAAAAACGCTCAATTCACAAAAAATGTACACATCACAGCCCTAACTTTTGAACAGTGTATCCAGACTGTGAGTGGTCTGCTCCAGCCAGCTAACAGCCAATCAGCTCCTTGGACTGAGCGGCGGTGATATGTGTCAGCTGGCTGATGGCTCCACCACCAGGAACTAAACTCCCTAATAGCCTTTAGAGGAACTTAATCAACGCTTAGCTGCTAGGTCAAAGTTCTGAAGCAAATCCAACAGCAATGAGGCAAAGTGAACCGCTGCTGCTGCTGCTGCTGCTGCTGCTGTAGTAGTAGTAGTGCCTGTTCAGAAATCCATTTCCCAAGGGAAAGCGGGTGAAATATTTCACATTTTACACTAAGTATGTCCACTTGTGTGAGAACCCCGATCATAGGCCAAAAAATGCTGGATGTGATGTCACTGAGGAACGCGTGTAAGCAAACAGGGTGGTGTTTTTAAAGCTGTGAGCTAAGATCTCAACATGCAACCCTCAGTGCATGACACGCAAGCAAATAGACGCCTTTTTTTGGATCCGTGCACAGTCTGCACAGACATCCCGTGCCGCGCTCCCGAGAGGCCTTCCACCTCCTCAAACACACACACACACACACACACACACACACACACACACATGCAAGCAACACAACACGCTTGTTGTGAGTCCTCACACAACTCATTCCCTCACACACACAAACAACAGATACTCATTCTACACACATACTCACTCCTCCCTACACCCACTTGCCCAAAAAACTCAAAGCCCGTACGGACACACACACACACACACACACACAAACAGCTCAAACACACACACACACTTTCCCCACAGTGAGGGGCTGAGGGCACACTGGGGGAAGTCAAGCAGCAACGCAGCCCACTTGCCTGTTGCTAGGAAACGCAGGGTAGCCAGCAGAAGCTGAGGTGATATTTTAACCTTCATTTCATTGTCGGTAGGCTTGAAGGCCGAGAAATCCTGCTTCCTTTCCCGATGGGTGATTTTCTTCTTCGTCTTGTTGTCAGCTGAGGAGAGAGAAAATGAAAAGTTGAGCGTAAGACACAAACTTAAAAAACTTGTGCTGCGACAGTAAAAAGGTGGATCCACGCCACTCCACAGACAGGGAGCTGGTCCTCCCGGGTCACAGGGTGACTAAACTGGAGTTACCCAAAGCTTATTGCTTTTTCTGGAAATGTAGCTGTGGCGTCCTTCTCAGAACTAAAAGAGAGCTATAGGGGGCTACACTGTTAGCTTACCACATTCTTAGCATTACTTAAAGCCATATGTATTAGGGCAACAAATAGACTGGCACGTACTGCATGTCTGCAGGCCTCACCAGCAGGCCTTTGTTGGTGTAAAACGTCTTTCAGTGTCTAGAAAAGTGCTATAAGTGCACTGTAAAAAACCTTTGTAGAAATTACAGTAAAACTCTGTCAAATTGCATCAGAAATACACTGTAAAAAATGTTTGTAGAAATTACAGTAAAACACTGTCAAATTATATCAGAAATAGGGCGTGAAATTAAAAATGTAATATCACCGTAGTACACTTTTAATTACCGTAAATCAAAGAATAGCACAAAACTTTTACTTCTTTCTGTCATAAACTTTAGAAAACACAGTTTTGCTGTAAAAAATATTAGATTTTTCATTTAAAATGAATGGAGAAATACCATAACGTCACAAGGACATAACTACCCTAAAAATAATAGCAGACCAAAGGACCTAACAAAGGACCTAAAATGACCAAAAGAGTCACAAAACGACCAAAAAAAGAGACAGAAAATGACCAAAAGAGACACAAAACCATCAAAAAAGACACAAAATGACCAAAAGAGACACAAAACTATCTAAAAAGACACAAAATGACAAGAAAAAAGACAGAAAACGACCAAAAGGTACATGAAATTATCAAAAAAAGACACAAAATGACCAAAAAAATACGTAAAATTATCAAATGAGACACAAAATTACCAAAAAGAGACACAATAGGGATAAAATGGCAAGTGATTTTTCAGTCTAAATGACAGATTTAGCTGATATTTACATTTAAATTTACAGTAGAAAACCCACTCACTGTATTTTTTACGGTAAAGTTCTGGCAACCACAGCTGCCGGTATTTTACCGTAAATTAAACAGATTTTTTTTACAGTGCAGGTTGTCAAATTAAACATTGTACATCAGTAGTGAATACTTTTAATTACTGTAAATCAAAGAATATCATAAAACTTTAAATTCAACTGCCATAAACTGCAGAAAACACACAGTTTTAGTGTAAAAATATAAAATTTTGATGTAAAATTAATGGAGAAATACCATGATGACACAATTATCCTAAAAGTAATGGGATTATTCAGTATAAATTACAGTTTTTGCTGATATTTACATTTACATACGCTCACTGTATTTTTTACAGTGAAGTTCTGGCAACCAAAGCTGCCGGTATTTTACCGTAAATTAAACAGATTTTTTTTTACAGTGTGGTGTAACAGTGCAGTCACCTCTTCACTGTATTAATACGTTAGGAAATAAACTACTACACTAAAAAGTGTGACTGTGCAAAATGATTTATTGCTCTGTGAGTAAAATGTAAAAAAAAAACAACTTTCACCATTGTTACTCCTTCAGAATCTAATTTAATCTTAAATGAAAAGCAAAAGGCAATTTTTTATTTTCAATAAATCTTAGCTGTCAACAAACCCTAATTTGAACTTAGTTGAACTGATTTTTAAAGCTGCTATAAGCAATATTTCATACAAACAATGAGTGATATGTAATATTAAAAGCTCTTTCCCGTTTTAGCATCTATTAGCTCATTGTTTTGGTTTTCCTGCCATAACTGACTTTAACTTTAAACTGATGTTTTCTAGATGCAGCAGGCAGTTGTTTTCATCTACAGATCAATAAAATCAACTGTACGCTACCTGCTAATGGCAGATGGACAAAATTGCTAGCTTGAGAACATATAAGAAGGGCCAAGAAAAGAAATAATATTGTGTTACTTATTTATTTATTTGTCAGATGGACACTAAAACAACTCCAAATTAATTCTAATGTCTGACAGGTCAAAGATAATGGAGGACAATTTAAAAAAAGTTGTAAAGTCAAGGTAGATTTACCTTATATCTTGTTATTTATGGCAATCAACAGACATTTATTTGCTAAATGCTACACAATGTTCACTAGAAAGTCACTAACTGTGTCTATTTTATCTGTTTTTATCTTTTATCTGAAATAAGCAAATACACTCCACAGAGCTGAGGGAAACTTTTCTTTGGGCTCATTATCATTCACATCACATGTTGTCATTTGGTCCTTGGTAAATATAAAAATATTGACTTATGCAGCTTCACTTATGCACTTATATTTTTTTTTTTATATGGGCAGAGCAAATAAAAAAAATAGATGTTCTGGTTTTCATCAATGTTTGTATAATGTTGCCATCATTTCGTTGTGTAAACTTTTTTATTTTATTTGTTTATTGTATTGTATTTTAGTTTTTTGTTTATATATGTATGTGTGTGTATATATATATATATACATATATATATATATGTGCATACGCAAGATATCCGAGTATTTTTTAAATGTTTTATTTATTTTATTTTCATATATATGTATATATATATATATATATATATATACATATATACATATATATATGTGCATACGCAAGATATCTGAGTTTTTTTTAAATGTTTTATTTATTTTATTTTTTTATATATATGTATATATATATATATATATATATATATATATATATATATATATATATATATATACATACAATACAATACAAATACAATATATATTATTATTCTTTTTTAATTATTATTATTGTTTGTGTGTCTGTTTGTTAAAAATCAATAAAAAAGCTGTTGATGGTAGCTTCACTATTTAAAAATCACAGATTTGTGCAGGATGTCCCTCGTGCCACTTGTGTTGATTCTCTCTGACCAGTTAGTGTTTCAGGTTATTATTTAATATATTTACTGCTGTTCGAGTGGAATTAAGGAGGCATGAGAGGTTTAAGAGCTGCAGAGACAGAGAACTTACTGTACAAGTCGGTCTCGTCCAGGATCTCTGACTTGATGATTTCTTCAATAACGTCCTCCAGGGTGACAATACCCAGAACCTCGTAGAAAGGGTCTCCCTCACCCTCATTGTTGACCCTCTGAACTATGGCCAGGTGGGATTTTCCTAGCAAAACACACACAGATACACAAACAGAGGTTATAAAGTTAGGGTCATATAATGATAAAGGGAGGTAAATATAGGTCAGAAGGGAACAAACAAGGTAGGGACACAGATGGCTAGTTCCACTTTGATCCAATTTATAGTGGAGCAATTTAACATGAATCACAGATAAACACTTCATACATACATAGGATTTTATTCTGTGCTAGATAGTGTTGTGACTGCCATAACACTGAAGTTGCAGTATGTACACTACCGGTCAAAAGTTTTAGAACACCCCAATTTTTCCAGTTTTTTATTGAAATTCAAGCAGTTCAAGTCAAATGAACAGCTTGAAAGGGTACAAAGGTAAGTGGTGAACTGCCAGAGGTAAATAAAAAAAAGGTAAGCTTAACCAAAACTGTAAAATAATGTACATTTCAGAATTATACAAGTAGGCCTTTTTCAGGGAACAAGAAATGGGTTAACAACTTAACTCTGTGGAGTCTTGGGCTATTTTGTCAATTTTTGAATTCTTTTCATGTCTTTGTAAGTCATTTTGTGTCTTTTTTTTGTCATTTTGTGTCTTTTTTTTGTCATTTTGTGTCTTTTTTTGTCATTTTGTGTCTTTTTTTGTCATTGTGTGTCTTTTTTTGGTCATTTTGTGTCTTTTTTTAGTCATTTTGTGTCTTTTGGTGTCTTTTTTAGTCATTTTGTGTCTTTTGGTGTCTTTTTTTAGTCCTTTAGTCCAACATAAAATGTGATTTTGAATCTTTTTTTTACTTTCAAAACACTATCATGCTCAATAAAGAATTTTAAATGTTGCAAATGTGCATTCATTTCAGAGTACACTGAGACATTAAACTGCATCATTTTCAATTAAATTCTGGAAAAGTTGGTGTGTTCTATAACGTTTGACCAGTAGTGTACTACAGCAGTGTGACAGAGCAGATCATTCACAGAGCAGGTTCACTAGAAAGTCACTAACTGTGTCTATTTTATCTGTTTTTATCTTTTATCTGAAATAAGCAAACACACTCCACAGAGCTGAGGGAAACTTTTCTTTGGGCTCATCATCATTCACATCACATGTTGTCATTTGGTCCTTGGTAAATATAAAAATATTGACTTATGCAGCTTTACTTATGCACTTATATTGGTGTTTAATGTATGCAAACAAAAATTAGCACCATTCAGAATGAACGTATTTCATTGATTTTTACAGTAGACTAAAACACAGTATAGTGCTGAAGCTAGTTGCAATATTGTTGCATTATACAATGTAGTCACTTTTTGTAAATAGAGCATATTACTGTCTGAAAGCCAATTACTACGAATTAAGCAATGTAACCTCAGTAATTTTAATATTCCATATACTGAATGAGTTAGTTAAGTAAAATACAGGCATTAAAAAATGTGGACTGTTGATCCAATTTATAGTGGAGCAATTTAACATGTATCACAGATAAACACTTCATACATATAGTCCGGCGGCTTAGGACCAGATTTGGGAAGAAAGGGGACACGTCGGACAAAAGCACCATATTTTTTCCACATTCTCTCTGTCACTATAGGTTTCAATTTTTGATAGGAGCCACTTCATCAAGATTGCAGATCAGAGATGGCAGCCATATAAAATCTATGAGAACCAATATATCTTCTAAACCCCTTAGAAGATCAATCTTGGTGTCAAAATCTACATTTTCTGGGTCAAAGAATAATTTAAAGCTACTGAGAATCATCACTAGATGATCAAATAGATATGTTCATTTTGGCCATGTATTTACATAATTATTAGATTCCAAACATTTTCAGCTCAGGATTCCCTGCTGCAGCACTTGAAGCGAGTTGCCTACCAGTCTGGGTGAAAATGAACATTTCTATTTGATCAAATAATCATCTAGTGATATTCTCAACAGCTTTAAATGATTTCTTGACCCAGAAAATGTAGATTTTGACACCAAGATTGACCTTCTGAATGGCTTGGAAGATGTACTGGTTCTCATAGACTTTATATGGGTACCATCTTGATGAAGTGGCTCCTACCGAAAATTGATACCTATGATGATAGAGAGCAAGTGGAAAAAATTTGGTGCTTTTGTCCAGCGTGTCCCCTTTATTTAGCTAAGCCGCCTGACTAATAGGCTTTTATTCTGTGCTAGATAGCGTTGTGACTGCCATAACACTGAAGTTGTAGCAGTCTGACAGAGCAGATCATTCACAGAGCATCTGAAGTTAAATGTCCAGGGCTGCAGCACAATGGTAATCCAGCAGTGCTAGCAGAAACAGACAGACTGACAGTCAAACAGTCCTAAATGTCATCACACGAGTCCCCTTAGCCCTCCCTCCCTCCACATCTGTGTTCCCAGGACCCTCCTGTGAGCTGCACCATCTGAAAAGGCAAAAAAAAAAAAAGGAAAAAAGAAACAAACTGCCGTGTATGCAGAGAATACTGTCAAGCAAAACGCTAAACAAATTCTTTGCCTTTTCTCAGCTTGTGATCATTTAAAAGGAATTTTCCAGAGGCCCAGGCTAATATTAGCCCCTGCAAAATGAAGTTTCCATTCCGCCCCGGCGATATTCTCACCGAGCGAAAGGAACAGACCGGGCGAAGCCTCCGCTGTGTGATCAGATTGTCTCGGAATGGGCCGTTTGCATGCAGATACACCTTGGTGTAAATAATGGAGGACGTCAGTGTGCTGCTGTGTGCATGCACGTGCATGAGTGTATGGGTGCGCTAGTGTGTGTGTGGAGAACACAGGTGCATCACTGATTCGCTGCTCACATGCTGTTTCAGCTAATGTTGGCTCTTTTGGTGCAGGCAAGCACAGGCTGAGAGGGCTGAGGGCTGATCACCAGCAGTGTTTTATTGCACTGCAGCTCACTGCTTCCTCCCAGCGCGATGACAGCACACTGAAGTGCAGCAAACAGAGCCTGAGAGTCTGAATGTGAGAATGTTGTGAGCATTAGAACCAGAAATGATGCTTTCAAGAAATATACTCAGGTTACGCCTAATAGGCTGGCAGCATAAGATCCCCAAAGAGCAGTTATTAATAATGTATAAAAATGTAACAGCAGGCAATATTCAAGACTTATTGTCAAAGTGTCCAAGAACAGAAGAAGTCTTTTTATTTCTATTAAGACGTCTTAGTATGTTGCTTTATCACTGAGGGCTGGGTTTAACTAGGACACACACATATGGAGCCTCAGTGGGTTAAAGCAATCAGGGCTCAGAAGTCCTTGAGCAAGCAATTACTCTAAAAGGCAAATGGAGTGGCCAGCAAAGCTCAGTACAGTGAAACAGATCAATGCTCACTTCTCTCCCTTTAATGGCTCCACTCCACTCGTGTCAGGTTTATAAACAAGGCTTCCAAATTTAGGTTTATGGGGAAAGAGTGTAGACTTAGTGTCACTATAATCTGGGACAAAATAAAAATAAAAATCCAATGAAGTCTCTTGTGTTTATTTCTTGTCATTTAAAGGAATAGTTCGACCTTTTGGGTACTTTTCTGAAAGCTAAACTGGACATTAAACAGACTTTACCACCAATGTCCCATCGAGCTAGGGCTGGGCAATACATCCATATAAAAGACATATCAATATATTTTTTAATGTGATATGGAATTAGACCATATTGCATATATCGATATAGTTCAGGGGTTTTTTTTGCTTTCTCTATATATAACTTCTTATAAACCCCTTACTGGGGTTTGACATATTTTGTAATGTTTTGTTATTCTTTTCTCATATAAATATATTTATTTCAGAAAAAGATTGGCCTATTTTTTTTCATACACTGTAAAAAAAAATCTGTTTAATTTACGGTAAAATACCGGCAGCTTTGGTTGCCAGAACTTCACTGTAAAAAATACAGTGAGCGTATGTAAATGTAAATATCAGCAAAAACTGTAATTTATACTGAATAATCCCATTACTTTTAGGACAATTGTGTCATCATGGTATTTCTCCATTAACTTTACATGAAAATTTTATATTTTTACACTAAAACTGTGTGTTTTCTGCAGCTTATGGCAGTTGAATTTAAAGTTTTATGATATTCTTTGATTTACAGTAATTAAAAGTATTCACTACGGTGATGTACAATGTTTAATTTGACAACCTATTTCTGATGCAATTTGACAGTGTTTTACTGTAATTTCTACAAAGGTTTTTTTATAGTGTAGGCTATTTCTATTTAAGATTTTTTTTTATTAAAATGTGCACTTTATGGAGCTATGATTTTTAAAAAAGGTTCTCCTGTTGTTATACAGTATTTATGTTCACTGAAATAAACGGTTTCAATAAAACTACTTGTGACATGTCATATTTGACTTTGACTTTGCGATAAAAATATCGGGATATATATCGTATATCGATATTCAGCCTAAATATATCGGGATATAACTTTTGGTCCATATCGCCCAGCCCTAGCCATTGTATGAATAGAGCGGGTCATTGTCCTGAGAATTGTCAGCTAGCAAGAGGGCGTGTAAATAACCTTTCTATCATTGGACGTATACAAAACTGCAAGAATAGAAACAGCTGAGGCTAAAGAAGAAATGTAATTTAGACGAAGATGGCAAAGAAAATGTCTAACTGCGGTGACAACGAGATTCGGGAATTTCTGTCAGATGCGAGGACGCTTAAAGTATTTCCACACTGCAAAAAAAGCCAACTTGTATTTTTTGCCTAAAACAGTGATTTAAGTTGGTAAAACTTGTAAATATAAATTATTGACATTTAGGGCAATAATGTAAGTTAGCACAACAAAGGAAGCCAGTTGTCTGCTCAAAAACAAGTTAGTGAGTTGTTGTTACTTATATCTTTAAGTTGGGGTTCACAACAAGGGACAATAGTTCTGCTAACTCTTATTTCTTTGTTGTGAAATTCAGTCACTAGCGAAAGCTAGCGGCTAACTGATGCTAGCGGCTAACTGATACTACAGCTACCTGATGCTAGCGGCTAACTGATGCTAGCAGCTAACTGATGCTACGGCTAACTGATGCTAGCGGCTAGCTGATGCTAGTGGCTAACTGATGCTAGCGGCGCTGCTTGTTACAGCTACAAGAGTAGCCATTAGCGTATCAAAGCTAACTCAAAATTGTGGTTGCAACATTAGCTGACATTTCATAGCGGCATTACAATCGTGCCAATTCAGCACATTGCAGAAGTTAGCAGAAGTAAGGATTAAAAGTTAATACAATCTAAAATTATAAATTCAAAAATCTGAATTCAGAAAAAAAAAACTTAAAATATTTAGTTTAATTGTCCAACTTAAAAAAATTTTTAAGTAAGGAAGTTTGTTGCCTTGAAATTTTGAGTTCACCCAACTTTTCTTTTTTTGCAGTGTAGTAGATAAGAATGCGTCTGACATGGACAATCTGCTGTTGTGTGTTACACATGTGAAACGGCAAAAAAGCTTTAATTATATGCCCAACCACTTTGATGTCCCTATGGTAACCACTAACTAACTACCGCCAGCATCCGCTTAGCTTAGCTTAGCATAGCATAAAGACTGGAAACAGGGGAAACAGCTAGCGTTGCTCTGTCCAAAGGTAACAAAATCCAACTAAAAAGCATTTAAACTAAAAGCATTTCTAAAGCTAACTAATGACATGGTTTATTGTTTGTTTATTCCGTCAAAGAAAAAAAGTTAGATGGGTTTGGGGGGTGGTTTTGTACAGAATTATTCCTTAGCCGGACCCGTAACTTCCTGAAGTCTCTGCTGGCTGGCTGACAATCTCATAGTAATGACAAAACTCCAGGAAAACAAATAAACCAACAAGATATTCATGAGCACCACAAAAATCTGACAGATCTGGGCTGTTTCCTTTATGCTAAGCTAGGCTAACCAGCTGCTGGTTGTAGCTTCATATACTGTATATCATGTAGACTGAACTATTCTTTTAAGGGAATTTGATCAGAAGCAAGAATTAAGTCGATTTATAATCTACTTCCAAAGCATTCAACCTCTTCAATTTACGTATTAACTGTTCAATAGATAATTAATGTTTACACATTCCAGAAAATCCTTATGGTTATGATCTCTCCCCATATATATCCAACTTATATCATATGGCTGACGTTTCAAACCAAGATCAAGTGTCGACAACTGAACAACTTTATGTGAGATTTGGTTGAAAGCTCCTAAAAAAAGATGGTGAGTTGACTTTGGGTTGAGATTATCGGCAAGGCCAGTCATTTTAAACAATATGTAAGCTCACTGAATCCTTCATGTTAAATAAAACACCTATTTATTTACCAGTGAAGCTTCCCAAATTAATATAATATAATTAGGGCCGGGACTTTAACACGTAAATTAAGATTAACGTGTTAAAAAAATTGATGCATTTTAATCGCACTTATTTTTGCACCGCGGAACGTTTCTCACTGGATGAGTTTCAGGCGGACCGATTATACTGGAGCACCAACTAGCGTTCCCGCTCACTGAACAGAATCTCACACGCACAGTTCAGATCACCCAAAAAAGAAACAAATGACCAAAAAAAGACACAAAATGACTAAAAGAAGACACAGAATGACCCAAAATAACCCAAAAAAACACAAAATGACCCAAAAAATACACAAAATGACCCAAAAAAGACAAAAAATGACCAAAAAAAAGACACAAAATTACCAAAATAAGACACAAAATTACCAAAAAAAGACACAAAATTACCAAAAAAGAAACAAAATGACCAAAAAGGAAACAAAATGACCAAAAAAGACACAAAATGATCTTATTTTTGCACCGCGGAACGTTTCTCACTGGATGAGTTTCAGGCGGACCGATTATACTGGAGCACCAACTAGCGTTGATGAGTTGAGACAACAACAAACCACAGTGAACATGAAGGAAGAAGCTGATGAGACCTTTGGTTGGCCCCGTGGATGATGGGACATTTAGTTACTAAAAACCAACGGATGGAAGCGTCCATAAGAGCATGGTTGTGTTGCTAGGCAACAAGGAATTCACATATCACCGCAGCACATCCAGCCTCAAGTATCACCTCAATGCTAAACATATAGCAGCTAGCGGCTAGTGTGCTAGCTAGCGTGGATTGTGTTTTACTTCAAAAACCAAAGTATTCTAGTTTACAGTAGGTCTACCTACCTATAGGCTACCTGGATTTATGAAATGTACTATATTTCTAAATATGCTATTGCTACACTTAATGGCAAAAATTGCACTGGTCTGTTGGACTTGAACCAAAATAAACAATATTTTTGTTGGTTAATCTTATGTATTCAGTCATTATTCAATGTTATACTAAAAATCCATGTGAAAAAAAATTACTTCTCACTGTTCTCAGGTCAAATATTTATATGCAATTAAAATGCGATTAATTTCGATTAATTAATTACCAAAGCCTCTAATTAATTAAATAATTTTTTTTAATCGAGCCGGCCCTAAATATAATATACACTATGCAATAAGGCAAAATAGAGGAAACTTTCCTGTACAACACAATGTAATCCGGAAACAACATCGACACTTTAAAAATTGAAATTAAAACATCTCTGCAATAATATCAACAAAGCATTGTGAGCATTGTAATGACTTATGTATCTTCTGCAGGGATGTAGTATACACTACCGGTCAAAAGTTTTAGAACACCCCAATTTTTCCAGTTTTTTATTGAAATTCAAGCAGTTCAAGTCAAATGAACAGCTTGAAAGGGTACAAAGGTAAGTGGTGAACTGCCAGAGGTAAATAAAAAAAGGTAAGCTTAACCAAAACTGAAAAATAATGTACATTTCAGAATTATACAAGTAGGCCTTTTTCAGGGAACAAGAAATGGGTTAACAACTTAACTCTATGGAGTCTTGGGCTATTTTGTCTATTTTTGAATTCTTTTCATGTCTTTGTAAGTCATTTTGTGTCTTTTTTTTAGTCATTTTGTGTCTTTTGGTGTCTTTTTTTTGTCATTTTGTGTCTTTTTTTGGTCATTTTGTGTCTTTTTTTTGTCCTTTAGTCCAACATAAAATGTGATTTTGAATCTTTTTTTTACTTTCAAAACACTATCATGCTCAATAAAGAATTTTAAATGTTGCAAATGTGCATTAATTTCAGAGTACACTGAGACATTAAACTGCATCATTTTCAATTAAATTCTGGAAAAGTTGGTGTGTTCTAAAACTTTTAGCCAGTAGTGTATGTTTGAATACAATGTGCAACTGTTCTTGTTATTGTGTCATGGAACGACAGGTTGGTCTTTATCAGAGGAAGAGGATCAGCCAATGGGAATGTGAGTCAACATAACCTCACCTTTCTGACACAAAACAAGGCCCGACCTCCGACCTTTTATGCGAGTCAACTGATAAGAGGTGGAGGACATCACACACAATCTGTCCTGCTCTCCAAGAGGACATGTGCTCACACTCACTAAACACACAAATGTAACAGCGCGACTCAGTTGTTTGACAAGTTAAACTTAATCACATCAGGATGTTTGTTCACATCAAGAACACTTTCCATCACCTCCTTCAACCCCAGTTTCCTTGGGGTTAACTATTAGAGATGACCTGTTGTAAGAGTTTAAACAGAGGCCACATAGGTCACTAGTTAAAAAAAAAAAAACAAGAATGAATGACAGGGGGAAAAAATGAATGGGAAGCTATTTGGTAGAAATTACAGAGAAACTAATGTTTATGCAAAGTTTGAGAACGTTTATTCTAGAGTCTGTCCCATGGGCGACAATGTAAGAAGAAAGACATTTCATGAATTCCATGGAAGCGAAACAATATACCACCATTCCCCTTTATAAATTCAGAATATTTACTTGGAAATCATAAGGCTACATGCTTCACTAGTGACGTTTATTTAAAAAAAAATATTTTACCACGCTAGTGACGGGGCTCCAAGGATTGCAAAGTCAGTCACTTGGTCGCTTAAACCAGTAGTTCTCAACCTTTTTGAGTCGCGACCCCCCAATTTAACATGCATGTTGCCTGCGACCCCCGCTCACTGAACAGAATCTCACACGAACAGTTCATATCACCCAAAAAAGAAACAAAATGACCACAAAAAGACACAAAATGACCAAAGAAATACACAAAATGACCAAAAAAGACACAAAATGACCAGAAAAAGACAAAATGACTAAAAAAAGACACAAAATGACAAAAAGACACAAAATGACCAAGGAAATACACAAAATGACCAAAAAAGGAAACAAAATGACCAAAAAAGACACAAATTGACCACAAAATGATAAAAAAAGACACAAAATGAACAATAAAAGACATAAAATGAACAAAAAAAGACATAAAATGACAAAAAAAGACACAAAATTAACAATAAAAGACATAAAATGAACAAAACAACCCCGAAATGACCAAAAAAAGACAGGAAATGACCAAAAAGACTAAAACACATTTACACATGAACACTGTAACACAGTGGAGACAGAGCTGACTGAAAATGATTTGGCGACCCCCAGAAATCATCTCGCGACCCCAATTGGGGTCCCGACCCCAAGGTTGAGAATAGCTGGCTTAAATGATCACTTTTTCTCAGAGTGAATTTGGATGGATTGCTATTAAACTGCTGTTAAAATCAGCACATTACAGTTGTCATTGTGAGCATGCTAGCATGCTAGCAAGCAGATAGCGTCAATTTCGTCTGTTTGCAAAAAAAAAAGCTACTGCTCTCAAAGCTGCTGTGTGGGGAAAATGCACTACCAATAAGTTAAACAACCAGAAGTTTTTAATATCTGAAAAATTTAAGAGGACAAAAGTGGATATTAGCCAACATTAGCTTGCTAACATATAGCTAACATTAGCTTACTAACAGCCAACTTGTCCTCTCTGGTCGACATAGATTGCTAAAATAATCAAATGATATGTTTAAATCTAATCGTTTTAGCTAGAAACAGACATTTTTTCGGCCCATGGTTATCTAAAAGTTAACGTTAAATATACTCGTTTCAGTATTGTAACTGCTGATGTCTTACACCTCTCTCCTCTTAAAAGTTAGTTTTTTTGGTTCAGCAGTTTATAAAAACTTAGTCCTGGTTCTTTAACACATTGATAGTACGTGCTACTAGGGCTGGGTGATATATCGATATAAAAAATATATCGATATATTTTTAAATGTGATATATATACATATGATATATGTGATATCGATATAGTTCCATTTTTTTTATTTTCTTTATATATAAATGCTGCCTTTACTAGGGTTTGTCATATTTAGTTCTTTTGTAATGTTCGTTATTCTTTTGTCATATAAATAAATTTATTTCAGAGAAGGATTGGCCTATTTTATTTCATAGGCTATTTTTATTTAAGATGTTTTTTTATTTAAATGTGCACTTTATGGAGCTTTGATTTGTTTTAAAAAGGTAATCCTGTTGTTATACAGTATTTATGTTCCCTTAAATGAACGGTTTCAATAAAACTACTTGTGACATTTCATATCTGGCTTTGACTTTGACTGGACATTTGCTCTCACTTTGGGATAAAAACATCAGGATATATATCGTATATCGATTTTCAGCCTGAATATATCGGGATATATATCCTTCATTCGATACAATTTCAATGGAGAGAGGTGGTTTGTTGTTCTACGTGTTCTAGTATAAACCCAAAATAGCATTAAACTAAACTACTACTACTACTACTTCCATATTGAAATGCATTGTTCTTTTTTCCCTGCACAATATTCATTTATTTATTTATTTTAGGATGCTGGTAACTGTTATGTATCATGTAACATTATGTCAGTGGTAGCTGAACAATATTGTCCAAGTCACACACTTTTCAAGGTGAATGGATATATTGATTTATACACAGATGCCTTCATCTGTAGTGCCTTACAAGAAGTAAATAGATTTTTTTTAAAAGCCAGATCAGCAAAGATTTATGATCACAAGCTTCTAAAATTATCTTTAGTGGGACTATTTTATGTTAACCCTTTGATGCACAACATGCGTCAAAAATGACCCACATTCATTCCCCATGTTATTAAATGTTTGCTGTGTGTTTCTGTGCTCTATCTTTTGATATCAACTTGTTTTGTGACTGAATATTCCAAGTATTCTTTAAATATCTTGTTTTTGATAACAACAGATCATTATTTCCATTTTGCCTCTCATACTATAGAAAAAAAGGTTTTGTATTATGACATAGCTAAGTATTTGGCTAAGTAGCTTGCTAAGCTAACTACCTAGCCAAGAAGTTAGCTATGTAGTTAGCTTAGCAAGCTACTTAGCCAAAAAGTTAGCTAAGTAGTTAGCTTAGCAAGCTACTAAGCTAAAAAAAATGGATATGGGTAATTTTTTACCCATGTTGTGCATTCGAAGAGTAGTGACACAAAAAGGGATTTTATTAAAAAAAAAGAATAAAGGAAAACATAAAATTAGGATGTATGATGATCAGAAACAAAGTAATTGAGTAAAACCTGGAATACTGAATGATGAAAATAATTTATTGCAAAGATATAGAACATAAAAACTCTGTCGGGTCACTTTAGACCATGTTGTGCATCAAAGGGTTAATGACGGTTTAAAAGTTGCCATTTTATAAGCACTGTACCCATGTAAACTCCTCTTCTGGTGTTGTTGTCTAAAGTCTATTTCTGTCTCTGTCAATATTACACACACACACACACACACACACACACACACACTTTCGCACAGTAGCCCCAACTCGTTTTGTCTCGCAGTCCCACAAGAGGAGTGCATACTTTCCAGTTTCCCACAAAGACAAAATACCACACCAGTGACAGAAAAAATGCAGCTTCTGTCTTCCATAAATATATTACGAGACAATGACAGCCTGTTTATTCATAGCTCCTTAGCTGCTGTTGTGGCAGGGGGTTTTGTGAGGGGGGCAACTGGAGGTAGAGTGGGGAGGCCGACCCTCTGGACCCACTGGAGCCTGGAAGTTGGCAGCAGGCCACGGGGAGAGCGTGTCCTTGCGAGGACCAGTCGTCTGGGGTCCTATAAGCCACCACTGCTGCCTGACATCTGGGGCTGTCTAGCTGGGCTGAGGCTGAATGCATGCTGGGTAGTCCAGCACACAGGCACACTGCACACATCAGGGTCAGGGGTCAATTCACTTTCAATTTCATCCATTAAGGGAGCATGTTTTCTTGAAATGCTTTACTCACTAAAAGGCTCTTGCGTGTGATTTTCTAAAACATTTCTGAGAAAAATGGTTGCGTAATTAGACCGGTAAATGGCAGTTTCAGTTTACATTTGTAATTGGGTGACACACACACACACACACACACACACACACATACACACACATGGGATTATTTTGTTTCCCCTAACAACAAAGCAGCAGATGACTCAGGTACCAGGAAGGGCTTAGTTTCACTGAGGAGAAAGTCAGGGGGTGCAATGCATTTGTTCAGTTGTGTGCATTAAAACGCTGCCTGCAAAAGGATTAAGATGCACAGTAAAAAAATCTACTCCACAGGCATGTAGCCAGGATTACTGAGGTCACAGTGATTTGTAAACATCAACAGATCATTGATTTGATGTCCTGATATATACTGCACTAAGACAAAACTGGATGAGCGGCTCATCGATCCTGCTTTAGATTTTGACAACAGAAAAGAAAAGCTCATTGTGGTGGATTTTTGATTTAGAATCGGAAACGTAAATAAAATGTAAACTTAATTCCCAGGGAAATATACACAGAGTATTAATTTTGCCCCCAAATGACAGCTGCAGCCCTGCTACCAGGCTAATATTCAATCAAGACCAACTTAATCTAGCTAGTCCAAGTCAAATCCAAAACCAGTTCCGGCCAAATGAACACCAATAGCTGAGCTTGAGACCAAGACAATTCCAAGTCCAGCAAGGCCCGCAACCAAGACAAGTACAAGACTTCAAAAAAGACTTGAAACAGACTCGAGTATGGCAGCCCAGTCTGCTACATACACTGTCTGAAGATACAAGTTTATTAAATCGATCTGTAGTTCTCAACCTTTTTGAGTCGCGACCCTTAATTTAACATGCATGTTGTCCGCGACCCCCGCTCAACCAAATAAATAAACAGAATTACCAAAAAAGACACAAAATGATAGAAGAAAACTAAAATACTTAAAAAAAGAAACGAAATGACCAAAAAAGACACAGAATTACCAAAAAAATGACACTAAATTACTAAAAAAGACACAAAATTATTTAAAAAAGACACAAAATTACCAAAAAAAGACACAGAATTACCAAAAAAGACACAAATTGGCCCAAAAAAGGAAACAAAATGTCAAAAAAAAGAAACAAATTGACCACAAAATTACCAAAAAAAGACACATAATAACCAAAAAAAACACAAAATGACCAAAAAAAGACAATAAATGACCAAAGAAGACAGAGCTGCCTTCCAAAATGATTGGCGGCCCCCAGAAATCATCTCGCAACCCCAATTGGGGTCCCGACCCCAAGGTTGAGAATGGCTGAAATAGATGGCACTCAATTGATCAAGAAAACTTTAAAGTATAAATCAGCATGACACATTTTAATGACCAGTGTGCCAAAAATATCTGTCACAACATATGGAGTGAATGGGGTTCACTTGGTAAATGGAGTGCACTTACGTATATATATATATATATATATATATATATATATATATATATATATATATATATATATACTTTACACTACACACTACTCTCATTCACCCGTTCACACACACATTCATACTGGTGGCCACCATTGGGAATTCATTCACACACTGATGAACGCAGCATCAGGAGCAATATGGGGTTCAGTATTTTGCCCGAGGATACTTCAACATGTAGGCTGCCATGGACGGGGATCGAACCACCGACCTTCCAATCAGTGGTCGACCACTCTACCAACTGCACCACAGCCGCCCCAACAGTGTGGAAAATACTTGATCTGATACATGTGAAACAGCAGTTTTTTCAGTTTCCACCCTGTAGATTGACAACTCTTGATAGCTGCATTGGGCCAAACCAACAATCCATCCATCTATCTATCTATCTATCTATCTATCTATCTATCTATCTATCTATCTATCTATCTATCTATCTATCTATCTATCTATCTATCTATCTATCTATCTATCTATCTATCTATCCATCCATCCATCCATCCATCCATCCATCCATCCATCTATCTATCTATCTATCTATCTATCTATCTATCATTCATTCATTCATTCATCCATCCATCCAACCATCCATCCATCCATCCATCCAACCATCCATCTATCTATTTATCTATCCATCCATCCATCCAACCATCCATCTATCTATTTATCTATCCATCCATCCATCCAAACATCCATCTATCTATTTATCTATCCATCCATCCATCCATCCATCCATCTATCTATCTATCTATCTATTTATCCATCCATCCATCCATCCATCCAACCATCCATCTATCTATTTATCTATCCATCCATCCATCCATCTATCTATCTATCTATCTATCTATCTATCTATCTATCTATCTATTTATCTATCCATCCATCCATCCATCCATCCATCCATCCAACCATCCATCTATCTATTTATCTATCCATCCATCCATCCAACCAACCATCCATCTATCTATTTATCTATCCATCCATCCATCCATCATCCATCCATCCAACCAACCATCAATCTATCTATTTATCTATCCATCCATCCATCCATCCATCCATCCATCCATCCAACCATTTATCTATCTATCCATCCATCCATTCATTCATCCGTAATCCAAAGCCAGGCCTGAGAACCTCCACTCCGGCCTACAGAGACCAAGCCGTGTGCTCTTTTCCACCATTCCCAGCTTATTTATGGAATGCAGCTTTGTCATATTTTTCCATAGCGCAATTTTCCCCTATAAATAGGCCCGTAAGGCTCGGAGAGTTGGGGTGGGAGTATGAGGGGTCAGTATCTGTTGTGGACACTCATCATTGCCCCCCTCCCTGTCTTGCTCTCCCCCTATTTTTCCAAATATTTGAGCACTGACAAATATAGTGCAATGTTAGGGTGATGGGAACCCATTGGACCGTCTTTCTTCTAAATCTACCTCCAGTGAAAGTTTCCAGCCATTCTGACCCATTTTTCCACTGACATGGACAAAAACTTCACCCTGATGCTGGTGACATGTCGACTATTTTAAGCTTCTTCATTTCCATAAACATTTAGTCTGAATACACATGCAACAAAATAACAGCATTCTGTGTCTTGGCCTGTTTTATCTGGAGACATAAGTGGAATGTGTGTCTGTCTGTTTGTTTGTGTTTATAAGTGTCTGCATTTCCTTGTCTGCAAGTATTAAAGATACAACAGATGAAATGATGTTAATATAAATAAGGGAACAGATTATCCATATTAGGTCACTTAAAGGGGAAGTACAGCTGCTTCTCTAGAGACGCTCTGAAAGGAAAAACTAAGAATGATGTCACTTCAATTTGACCACACAAGGGATTCTTTGGGTTCCTCTTAGTCATAATTTAAAAAAAATCTTACACCCCCATGTCACTGTGTGAGAACTGGGTTGAAATTTTTTTACCCGTAGAGACTGAAAGCTGGAAAGGAAAATCATAAATTTCCCCTGCAGTGCAGCGTTCAGGAGAGGCCAACCGCTCTGAATACTCGGTAGCTAATATTTGAACAAGCTAATGCTAAGACTAGCACACACTAAAAATTCCAAATTATGGAAGTATTTTCCAAACACATTCTTCTGCATGTAATTGAAGCTGCTGATGATCACGTGTTTCTTTATATGAGAAAATTAATAATATAAGCTAAATCAACCATCATCTTGTTTATGGTTAGAAAGCATAGAAGTAACCATGGAGATTAAAAACAAAGCGCACACAGCATTAAGCTTGTTATTAGTTTTGAGAAGACGTTTTGGACGTTTTGGAAAACAAAGCTTCGCTCCGGCTGAGCTGATGGTGGCGTTATCTGCTCTCGGACTCGTTCTTGCCCAAAGATAGCAATTGATTAATAGTATCCGCCCCTCCCACACATTCATTAGTGCAGCTATTCTCAACCTTGGGGTCGGGACCCCAATTGGTGTCGCGAGATGATTTCTGGGGGTCACCAAATCATTTTGGAAGTCAGCTCTGTCTCCACTGTGTTAAAGTGTTAATGTGTTTTAGTCTTTTGGTCATTTAATGTCTTTTTTTGGTCATTTTGTGTCTTTTTTGGTAATTTTGTGGTCAATTTGTGTCTTTTTTTTCCTAATTTTGTGTCTTTTTTGGGCCATTTTGTGTCTTTTTTTGTCATTTTGTGTCTTTTTTGGCCATTTTTTGTCATTTTGTGGTCAATTTGAGTCCTTCTTTGCTTAATTTTCTGTAATTTTTTTGGTCATTTTGTGTCTTTTTTTTTTAAATCATTTTGTGTCATTTTGTGGTAAATGTGATTCTTTTAGGGTAATTTTGTGTCTGTTCTGACAAATCCCAAAGTATCAAGTTGTTACTTTCCAAGGAGTCTCTGGCTTGAAGCTGACTGTTACACACTCAGGAGGTCAGAATGGACCTTTAAACTGATAGCAAAGGACTTAGATTAAAAGTAACAATAAAATATAAAATATATATATAAATGCACAGACAGAGAGATGTTTTAGTTGTTGTCTGCTTCATTATTTGTCCAAAATTCGTTGTATCAACTGAGTTTGTATGATCTGAACTGTGCGTGTGAGATTCTGTTCAGTGAGCGGGGGTCGCGGACAACATACATGTTAAATTGGGGGTCGCGACTCAAAAAGGTTGAGAACTACTGCTCTAGAGCAGCCATTCTCAACCTTGGGGTTGGGACCCCAATTGGGGTCGCGAGATGATTTCTGGGGGTCGCCAAATCATTTTGGAAGTCAGCTCTGTCTTCTTTGGTCATTTAATGTCTTTTTTTGATCATTTTGTGTTTTTTTTTAGTCATTTTGTGTCTTTTTTGGTCATTATGTGTATTATGTGATCTAGATAAGATCGGTTTGACGTAAAAGAATCGGCCGATTGTCGATCGATCGGTGCACCCCTAATGCGCATACAAGTTAAAAAATCTTTGACCTTTCTTCAAAAGAGTCTCCTGGATAATTAGGGCCTCGGGGCAATCGCACCGAGCACTGGTCCCATACAGCAATAGCTGTAGCAAAGGCCCGAGCACTATTGTTATACTGTGGATTTCTTCTTCTTCCTCTTTCGGACCCAATTTCGTCCCGCTACTAGTCCTACAACTTGAAGAGTTGCAGGACAAATTATATATCAAAACATGCGGTTTGATCTGGATCAGTGTGCTATTACTTTTCTCTACATAATACGAATTTTTCACAAAACTGCCCAAAATTTTGCATTGAAATGAATGGGACGGGCGACAAAAAATGAGCGAAAAAGAACAATAATTGGAGATTTTTAAACGTCTACTTCTCCGGCATAATTTCACCTAGAGACTCCATTTAAACTTTAAACAGTAGACACAAGTCTTGTGTATCGGTGTATTAATCCACGTTTCGATAGGTCATATAGTTTTTTATCAATCCCTGTTCAATGACCATGATCATTTTTGGAGAAATTCTGAGATTATAATGGGTGTGTATTGCACGGAATGTTCATGTCACAGTGTGTGACATCATCGCCAGAGTGTAGAGGGAGAGAAGAAATTGTCAAAAAATAAATTTGTAAACTGTGCTCCAGGCCGCAAATTCCACTCTACAGAAATAATTTATATTTAGAAATGTAGGAAAATTTGTCTTCTCACTCACAATCCTCTGGTAAAGCTGTCAGAGTTATAGTTTGGACGTAGGACGCAAAGATGCGCCACCAACACCACCAACAGCCTCATTGGGTCCCATATTAAAAACGCAGGGAGATTTCTAAAAGAAGGGAGATGTAATAGTTTTTTTTAGATCGCTCTAACAAAGCTATTTTTTCATTTTTCTTAAAAAAAAACATATGTAGACGTTCCGGAAGAACTCGGGACGCTCAAAGTGAAGTCGGATCAATGATAGGTATTATGGTTTTGCCAAAAATGCTTTCTGTTCGAGGCCAGAAATTCGAGTCTGTCCACCTCTGGCAGCTGTCACTCTTTCGGAACATTAACAGCTGCAGTTAATTCTGTTGATTGCTTTGATCTGATTGCCTTTGATCTTTGATGTGATTAGAGTTACAGATACTCACACACACACACATGCACTAAAGTGCGCACACTCCTTCAGGAAGAACTCAGGACGCTCAAAGTGAAGTTGGATCAATGATAGGTATTATGGTTTTGCCAAAAATGCTTTCTGTTCGAGGCCAGAAATTCCAGTCCACCTCTGGCTGCTGTCACTGTCAGGTGTCAGTTAATTCTGTTGATTGCTTTGATCTGATTGCCTTTGATCTTTGATGTGATTACAGTTACAGATACACACACACACACACATGCACGTAAGCGCTCACACTCCTCACACATGCATACACATGCTTCAAACACACACGCGCGCGCACACACACACACAGGTAACTTTATGTTATTTTAATTACACCCACACACACACACACACACACACACACACACACACACACACAGGTAACTTTATGCAATTTTCGCTACACACACACACACACACACACACACACACACACAGGTAACTTCATGCGATTTTCGCTACACACATACACACACACACACACACACATTTTGAAGTTAAAGGGCATAGTTTGAAATCTCTGAAGAGTCTCATCATAGTGTACACACACCGGCAGTAGCCCCCGTGGCCCTTTCAAAATTTCCCCAGAGGAAATTTTCTAGTTTACCAATGCTGTAGTGTTATTTAACTAATTGGTTTCATTCAGGCTATCTCAATATCAAAAGTGTGCGTCTAGGTGAAGTTATGATATCTGATATGGGGACTAAATACCACATGTTGTGTCCCTGAGCATCAGAAGTCCGTTTGGCCCATAAAAAGGCTGGCATGCCAACCGTCGTGTCACAATGTTTGTGCTTTCCCCGACACAACATTCTCACAAATCGCTCTGGAGCTCAGATTGAACTAATAGTCATTATTTCCCAACCGATGCAGAGTTATGCTTAACATGGTGTGGAAACATATTCCAGTGTCCAAAACCATAGCACTTTATTTTGTTGTTGACATTTAGCTGTAAACTAGAGTAGTAAACTGGTTTCATAGTCTAAGGCAGCTATTCTCAACCTTGGGGTCGGGACCCCAATTGGGGTCGCAAGATGATTTCTGGGGGTCGCCAAATCATTTTGGAAGTCAGCTTCTGTGTTAAAGTGTTCATGTGTTAATGTGTTTAAGTCTTTTTGGTCACTTAATTTCTTTTTTTTGTCATTTTGTGTGTTTTTATGTCATTTTGTGTCTTCTTTGATTATTTTGTGGTCAATTTGTGTCTTTTTTGGTCATTTTGTTTCCTTTTTTGGTAATTTTGTGTCTTTTTGGGGTCATTTTGTGTCTTTTTTGATCATTTTGTGGTCAATTTGTGTCTTTTTTGGCCATTTTGTGTCTTTTTTGGTCATTTTGTTTCTTTTTTGGGTGATCTGAACTGTGTGTGAGATTCTGTTCAGTGAGGGGGGTTAGCGGACAACATGCATGTTAAATTGGGGGTCGCGACTCAAAAAGGTTGAGAACTACTGGTCTAAGGCCATTACCTTTGAGTTATGGGGACGGTCTATAATTCACTAATCACTTAGCCAGAGAGCTGAGAAACACACTTAAAATAAGATTAATTTACACACTAACACACACATGGTTGCACACACACAGTTGACAACACAAGGAATTACAGATATACTGATATATATATATATATATATATATATATATATATATATATATATATATATACATACTACTAATTTTAAATTTTAAATTTTAATATTGCCTCAATATCAAAACAAAACAGGCACAACATTTAACTGCTGACAACAAATACTGTCACACGTGTGTGGGAAGATACAGCACAGAGACTAAAATGACAACTACTGGCCTAAGAACCTGAAATATATATATATATATATATATATATATATATATGTATATATATATATACAAATATATATATATATATATATATATATATATACAAATATACAATAAAAAAAAAATACAATATACATACAAAACACACTGCAAAAAAGCCAACTTGTGTTTTTTGGCCTAAAACAGTGATTTAAGTTGGTAAAACTTGGAAATATAAATTATTGACATTTAGGGCAATAATGTAAGTTAGCACAACAAAGGAAGCCAGTTGTCTGCTCAAAAACAAGTTGGTGAGTTGTTGTTACTTATATCTTTAAGTTGGGGTTCACAACAAGGGACAATAGTTCTGATAACTCTTATTTCTTTGTTGTGAAATGCAGAAAGCAAACTACACGCAGGTATGCAACCCTTATCATGTTTCAACTTACAGTTGTGTTGACAAAAATCAGAATTCAGAGTTGAGCAAACTCAAAAACAAAACTTAAAATATTTCGTTTAATTGTCCAACTTAAAATTTTATCGAAGTTTGTTGCCTTGAAATTTTGAGTTCACCCAACTTTTCTTTTTTTTCGGCCCCGTACGACTGAGTTCATCAGTAAATTATATTTATTTTCCCCTTGGTTTTTAGTGATATTTGTGCTTGTAAATATCACACTTTGTAAAAGCAAAGTTAAAAAGTTAAAAACGGCTGCTCCTGCAAGACTTGTGCTGGGTCCCGCGGGATCCCAATCCCACTGTGACCGATCTTGTAAAATAAAAAAAAGTGTATATCCACGCCATTATTCTTATGTTGTAAATTTCCTGGGGACAAGCTACACCCTTTCTCCAAATTTCATGAAATCAGGCGTTTTTTTCCATAATCCTAATGACGGACGGACAAACCAAACTAAAAACAACTCCTGGACGGAGGTAATAATTCAACAATAATATGATATTTTCAAGCTTTTCAGATAATTCAGTGGTCATGAATAAATGTAGTCTAGCTATAGTAAGCCAGGGTGGTCTAACACCATGTTGTGCTCATAAAGCTTTATACACTTGGTGACAACAGAAATCAACAAGTAGCAGATGTCTACTTGCTCACTTATTTCAACCCTTTGTTAAACTATATTTTAACTGGGCTGCACTATAGAGCAGACTTATTCCTGTGTGACCTTAACCAGCTTTGGGTTTGTGTTTAGTCACAACAACAATATAGTTGGCATGATATGGACTAATCAGGGTAACACAGAGAAGTTAAGGTTAAGTTTGCTCACAGCTCCTACACTGCAAAAAAGCCAACTTGTGTTTTTTGGCCTAAAACAGTGATTTAAGTTGGTAAAACTTGGAAATATAAATTATTGACATTTAGGGCAATAATGTAAGTTAGCACAACAAAGGAAGCCAGTTGTCTGCTCAAAAACAAGTTGGTGAGTTGTTGTTACTTATATCTTTAAGTTGGGGTTCACAACAAGGGACAATAGTTCTGATAACTCTTATTTCTTTGTTGTGAAATGCGGGAAAGTGGTGAAATTTGGTCATTAGCGAAAGCTAGCGGCTAACTGATGCTAGCAGCTAACTGATGCTAGCGGCGCTGCTTGTTACAGCTACAAGAGTAGCCATTAGCGTATCAATGCTAACTCAAAATTGTGGTCGCAACATTAGCTGACATTTCATAGCGGCGTTACAATCGTGCCAATTCAGCACATTGCAGAAGTTAGCAGAAGTAAGGATTAAAAGTTATTACAATGTAAAATTATAAGTTAGTCCAACTTACAGTTGAGTTGACAAAAATCTGAATTCAGAGTTGAGCAAACTCAAAAACAAAACTTAAAATATTTAGTTTAATTGTCCAACTTTTTCCAAATTTTATCGAAGTTTGTTGCCTTGAAATTTTGAGTTCACCCAACTTTTATTTTTTTGCAGTGTAACCGTCATTAAGGGGCCTTATTGGTCACAAGATCACTCTGCTGCTACTAGCCAGTGGTGTTTCACTACACACACACACACATACAGTACAGCCACACACACGCACACTGCTGGAATGACATTGTTGTTCATTCAGAGAAGCAGCTTGCTGTCGTAGCTGGCTGCGTTTGTTGTTGAAAGGTCCCCTGGGTGGAGATTCCTTTGGGCCTCAGTCATAAGGAGAGGCATCAATGGGAAACCAGTGGGGATAAATGAATGGGCCTGTGGTCAGGTGCTGCTCTGTTATGTGAGTGTTGCAACTGCTGAATGGTGAGCACATCGCACAACGATGACAAGAACTGGGGGTGTTTTTAAGTAGCAAAACACATGAAAGTAGTCCATTAGGATCCTTAGCTTTAATATTTCTGAGTTAAACTAAAAAACAACGGCAGCTAGTTTACCAGAGCTTAGTGCTGAAAACATTATGATTCATCACTGTGGTCTCATTTTCTGTTCTTTCTTGGGAATGCAGGTTTGGCTGCTGCCATGATATATAGCATCTATCTACACTAGCAGACATTAGCATACTCTCTTCTTACAATGACATATTCAAAGCTCTGTTCCACAGTGACTCCCTGCAGTGGCAGTTCTGGACCAATTTTACTGTGGGAGCCGATATTTAAGCATTCAAAATCTTTGAATGTCTTGAAAAAGAGACAAAATGACCAAAAAAGAGACAAAATGACCAAAAAAAGACACAAAATGATCAAAAAAAGACACAAAATAACTAAAACAGACACAAAAAAGACAAATAAAGGACACCAATGACAAAAAAGACACAAAATAACTAAAAAAAGACACAACAACAGACACAACATTATCAAAAAGGACAAAAAAAAGACAAAAAAAAAAGACACAAAAAGACACAAATGACCAAAAAAGACACAAAATGACCAAAAAAGACACAAAATAACTAAAACAGACACAAAAAAGACAATAAAGGACACCAATGACAAAAAAGACACAAAATGACAAAAAAGACACAAAATAACTAAAAAAAGACACAACAACAGACACAAAATTATCAGAAAGGACACAAAAAAAGACAAAAAAAAGACACAAAAAGACACAAATGACCAAAAAAGACACAAAATGACCAAAAAAGACACAAAATAACTAAAACAGACACAAAAAAGACGATGTGTTCAGCGACAGGGAGTAAGTAGCTTTTTGTGATTAAAACAACTTTAACAACTACATCAAGAAGGAAGAACGTTGCCAATATCATGATATGCATTTCTTTAACCATAAAAAAAATATACTGATATTATCATGAACGATACGATATGGCACACCCCTAATACCAAGTTCAGATTTGAGAGACTACCTAACCTCGCCAATTAAAGAGCAATTAAAGAGTTTAAGTCCATTTCTTTAGTTTCTCCCTCATCCTTTCCCTCCTGATGTGTGCTGTAGGTGGAGGGAACAGCTCTGTATCTGTGTAATTCTCCGTATCGTGCCACATTCGCTAAGCCACGTCCGCTTCTGGGCAATCCAATCAAATTTGGAGATTTGATTTTAAGCCCTCTCATAGTTACACTCCACCGATTATTCTGTTTTCACTTTGAAATAATTCAGGTTATAGAAGCTATAAAGACAGTCCATCGGCCGCTTGACTCCGTGTGACTTTGAGCTCAACGCTGTTATTTGCTTTTATTTATTTTTATGCATGTTTAAAGTTGAATGCGACACAACATTTCGCTTACTTGCTCAGGTGTTAGTAGCAGCACATTTTGTGTGCAGTAAGCCGTTGATCATTTGAGCGGATCGCCCACTAATCAGAGGGTTGGCGGTTCGATCCTCGGCTGTGATGTGTGTGTGAGTAGGTGACTAAGAGTAAAGTAAACTAATTGTAAATATAAGATATAAGATATAAATGCGATGATAATTCACCTGTTTTATATATTGTGCACATCCTTAACCAGTGTGATACTGTATGAATGTGTAATAAACAGCTGACGTGTTTTTTAACAACCCTTCTAACAATAATAATAATAATAAATAAATAATAATAAATAATGACACAATTCAGCGTCACTATTCACTTGTGACCCAGAAAGAGCAAGCTAATTAAACACCTGAAAACCCGCATTTTTGGCAGCGAGCACTCAGAGCTTTGAAACTCATAATTAATACCTTAATAAAAACAATTAGCCGTGGCGAAATCCTTAAAGCTAGAATGAGCTAAGTACTCTACAAAAAGCTCCCGTACTTTGTGCAATGAGCTTTGAGAATGTGGGTTGTTGAGGAAAACATGCACAGTCTGCAAGAACGTCGTGCATCCAGTGTTGTTTTTATTACATTACTGGCTACATTAGGAAAATATGATCCTGGTTTTATACACTACCAGTCAAAAGTTTTAGAACACCCCAATTTTTCCAGTTTTTTATTGAAATTCAAGCAGTTCAAGTCAAATGAACAGCTTGAAAGGGTACAAAGGTAAGTGGTGAACTGCCAGAGGTAAATAAAAAAGTGAACCAAAACTGAAAAATAATGTACATTTCAGAATTATAGGGCCTATATAATATATAAGGCCTTTTTCAGGGAACAAGAAATGGATTAACAACTTAACTCTATGGAGTCTTGGGCTATTTTGTCCATTTTTGAATTCTTTTCATGTCTTTGAAAGTCATTTTGTGTCTTTTTTTGTCATTTTGTGTCTTTTGGTGTCTTCTTTGGTCATTTTGTGTCTTTTTTTGGTCATTTTGTGTCTTTTTTTCGTCCTTTAGTCCAACATAAAATGTGATTTTGAATCTTTTTTTATTTTCAAAACACTATCATGCTCAATAAAGAATTTTAAATGTTGCAAATGTGCATTAATTTCAGAGTACACTGAGACATTAAACTGCATCATTTTCAATTAAATTCTGGAAAAGTTGGTGTGTTCTAAAACTTTTGACCAGTAGTGTATAAATGAGGACTCCAGTGGAAATATCTCTTTTGTTCAAAGAACAGTACACCTTTTTTTTAACCTGTAGCTTAAAGACATAGTATGCAGGAATTGTTGTTTACTGTTTGTAAACACAACATTCAAACTTAGCCCCTCCTCCACAGCTCAATGAAAGCTAAAGCAAACCTCAGATCCGCTCTCGTTTTGGAACAAGCTTTGTCCGTTTTTGGCAATTCACTTCAATTTGTTTGCGTTTTTTCTGCAATGTGTTTGCTATTTCTGTGGCTTCGTGCCCAAAGGCAGATGCCCAGAAACATCCTGAACACTGCCAAATAAAAAGAAAGACGAGGAGAAGCCACAGTCTCTGCAGAAACAGACCACCAACACACACTTCTAGTGGGTCATAAGTGATGTTGGAAAGGGTTTATTTTTGTATTTAAGGATATACACAGTCGCCCATAAAGTTTCCATGAAATGACTGCAACAATGTGATTTATTCTTGACAGATAAAGTGTATATCTTCTCAAAACTTTATTAATCTCTTCCAAACACATCACAATGAACATGAAACCACAATCAACAGAAGATTGTGTATGTAAACAAAATCATTTCACCTTTATAGGGCGCCATGTATATTGTTTTTTTCTTGTAATTTTATTAGCTTTATTTACGAAGGGAATGTTATTGACACACAGGGTCTCATTATAAAGAGTTACCTGTTGGAAAATTTGGCACAGCTTTTTTATTATAATGATAATAATAATAACAATAATAATAATAATAATAATACATTGCATTTATATAGCGCTTTACTAAACACTCAAAGACACTTAACAGGGAATAAATAAATAAACAAAGAAAAAAAAAGATTTTTGAAGATGGACAGTGAAAGGGAGTCATTTTAATATCTATATTATATTAATACTGAGTTTTAAGGAGTTAAAAAAGTGTCAAAAAGCTGTAAAGGTAGGTCTGTCATGATAACAAATGTTTTAGGTCGATGTATTTTCCCAGAAACTATCATGATAAATGATATTATTGTTGATGTCGTTTTAGGACATTTTATGCCACTCATATAATATTAGAGCATAATGATCCAAGTCAGCTTTTTCAACAGCAAATAATTTTTAAATCTCAAGAATGTTCAACATTGGAATTGAATTGTGGAAAAGAAATATTAAATATATTATATATTAAAATGTTCCCTTGGCACCAATTCCATTTTTCCACCAAACTTTCTGTAATTGTGCATCGAGTAACAGACTCACTGTGCTTCAGTCGCATGTAAACAACAATATATCGAGTCCAGAAAAAAAAACTATCATGTCTATTTTATATATCGAACAATAAGTTGATATAGTAATTATCGTGACAGGCCTACCTAAAAGTAGGGCTGGGCGATATGGACCAAAAGTTATATCCCGATATGTTCAGGCTGAAAATCAATATACAATATATATCCTGATGTTTTTATCCCAAAGTGAGAGCAAATGTTCAGTCAAAGTCAAAGCCAGATATGAAATGTCACAAGTAGTTTTATTGAAACCGTTTATTTAAGTGAACATAAATACTGTATAGCGACAGGAGTACCTTTTAAAAAAAAAAAAAAAAAACAAAGCTCCATGAAGTGCACATTTTAATAAAAAAATATCTTAAATAAAAATAGCCTATGAAATAAAATAGGCCAATCCTTTTCTGAAATAAATATGTTTATATGAGAAAAGAATCACGAACATTACAAAACAACTAAATATGACAAACCCTAGTAAGGGCAGCATTTATAAATAAAGAAAATATATTTTTTTTAACTATATAGATATATGCAATATGGTCTAATTCCATATCACATTTCAAAATATATCAATATATTTTTTAGAAAAAAAGTTGCAGATTTAAGAGATTTAAGGTGGCAAATCTGCACGAAAAAAGTTGCAGATTTACGAGAAAAAAATTGCTTTTTTTCCACTTTTTCTCGTAAACCTGCGACTTTTTTTGTGCAGATTCACCACTAAATCTCATAAATCTTCACATATTTTTCTTTCTTGTAAACTTTTTTCTCAAAATATAACCCCCCTCCCCTGGGTCCTTATGTATTTGTTTACACATTCCACAGTCCACATTCTGGCAGTATGTAATATTCTCTAGGGTTGAAATTTGGAATTTGTAAGTATTTCAATGAGTGTACCTTAAGGGTTAAACTCACTAAACACAACTCCCTAAAAATGAACTGAAGGAAGGAGGGAATAATAAACGGAATAATAAGTGAGGCTGGAGGATCAGCTGGGGATAGGGTTAAAGCTTGGAGCCTGGATCTGGGGATAGGGTTAAAGCTTGGAGCCTGGATCTGGGGATAGGGTTAAAGCTTGGAGCCTGGATCTGGGGATAGGGTTAAAGCTTGGAGCCTGGATCTGGGGATAGGGTTAAAGCTTGGAGCCTGGATCTGGGGATAGGGCTAAAGCTTGGAGCCTGGATCTGGGTCTGGAGGGTCAGCTGGAGCAGTGGCAGGGGCCTGCAGACCATAGTGGGGCTCTACTAGCAGTTTCCCCCCTCGCTGTTTGCTGGGAGACACCAGAGAGGGGAAAAGTGCAGACATACCAAGAGAACTGACTGACCTAAAAATGCATCTGTGCATTTACATCAAAGCTGCATACTGTAAGCAGATATCTGGTTTCTATCTGCTTTATTTCAACACACGGATGTGGTGAGAAAAATGATCAAAAAACAGTGTTTTCCAACTGCTTTTCCTCTGTTTACACTTACATAATACATGTCTCACTTGTGTCACATTGCATGTAAGAAGTAAAAGAAGCTAATAGGACAGTTTTTGGAGTTTGCTTCATTCAAATTTGAAGCTTGGGCTGTATTTTTCACAATCTGGCAACCCGTTATCTATCTGTTTGGTAATGATTTAACCTCTGATATATATACACTATAGGTCAAAAGTTTTAGAACACCCCAATTTTTCCAGTTTTTTATTGAAATTCAAGCAGTTCAAGTCAAATGAACAGCTTGAAAGGGTCCAAAGGTAAGTGGTGAACTGCCAGAGGTAAATAAAAAAAGGTAAGCTTAACCAAAACTGAAAAATAATGTACATTTCAGAATTATACAAGTAGGCCTTTTTCAGGGAACAAGAAATGGGTTAACAACTTAACTCTATGGAGTCTTGGGCTATTTTGTCCATTTTTGAATTCTTTTCATGTCTTTGTAAGTAATTTTGTGTCATTTTGTGTCTTTTTTTTGTCATTTTGTGTCTTTTGGTGTCTTTTTTTGTCATTTTGTGTCTTTTTTTGGTCATTTTGTGTCTTTTTTTAGTCCTTTAGTCCAACATAAAATGTGATTTTGAATCTTTTTTTTACTTTCAAAACACTATCATGCTCAATAAAGAATTTTAAATGTTGCAAATGTGCATTAATTTCAGAGTACACTGAGACATTAAACTGCATAATTTTCAATTAAATTCTGGAAAAGTTGGTGTGTTCTAAAACTTTTGACCAGTAGTGTATATATATTTACAAAGAAAATCATTTTCATGTGAGCTGTTACAGTCATTTTAAAGTACCAGATGAAAGTGTGCGTTGCAGAACGTCAACTGTTAATGAATGAGGAGCCACTTTTAGTGCAACTAAGTGTATTAATTATATGTATACATCTTGTATTTGCAATGTTTTTTTGCAAAAAAAATGTAACTATTAAATGAAATGTATGATGCAAGTGTTTATTTTTAATATACAGATGCTAGTTAATTGGGTTCTACGGTGGATTTTCTCTTAAATAGTTCTCTGGCTGTGTTTGAAAGCATGAATTGGTCACCTGCACTTCTGTGAATGACACTTTGGCTTTTGCTAATTAATGCTTTCGGGCGGCTGGTGCCAATTTCTCACAAAAACCTTGACAAAGTGGAGTGAGAATTTCCCACATGCCCCCGAACAGACTTTGAGCTGAGATTCCCACCAATGTCTTAAAAATCCATAGACTGATGAATAATTAAATCAAAAGGCATCATGTAAGTGTCTAGCCTCGAACGCTCAGCCCCTTTTTGTTGTTTTATTTATTATTGATGTGTTTCACATGGCCGGCCGAAATGAAACACAAGCACTGCTGAAGTTTCGGAAAAAAGTAGGCTCCATCAGCTGATTGTAAAAAAAAAAAAAAAAGTGCTGGTGTCTTTCGGGCCTGTGAAGGGCCCGTCTCGGGCTTTTCCTCCTGCCAGTAAATGGAGAGACGGACAGTGTGCCCGGTGTTATCAATGAAGCCAGCCTCTTGGCTCTCCAAAAAGTGCAGCTTGGAAGGCGTCCATGGCAGGGCATTAGGCCTGGAGGTTTGTGTCGTTTGTAATTTATAACACTGAGGGAAATGGGCAAGAGGACAATATGGAGAGAAGAGGGAGAGAGGGAATGTGGGAGGAGGGGGATGGGACTGCTTGCTGCACAAGCAAGTGGCTCTGCTTCCCTGAGTGTGCTGCACAGAGCCTGGTTACTAGGCTGAGCAAGCTGGAGGGCTTTCTGTCCCTCTGAGGCACAGCCTGAAAGGGCCTTAGTTCTCCTTTTGCTCCAGTCAAAGTTAGACAGAAACCACATCAAGATATGTTCATGTAGAGATACATATGGAGAGAAAACTAACTGTGCTTGCTGCAAAGAATAAGTGAAATATTGACATCTTTACGTGTTCTGCTACATGTTCTGCTACATGAAGAAAAAGAAACAAACACCCACACTGCAAAAAAGCCAACTTGTATTTTTTGTCCTAAAACAGTGATTTAAGTTGGTAAAACTTGGAAATATAAATTACTGGCATTTAGGGCAATAATGTAAGTTAGCACAACAAAGATATGTTCATGTAGAGATACATATGAGTGCAAATGGAGAGAAAACTAACCGTGCTTGGTGCAAAGAATAAGTGAAATATTGACGTCTTTACACTGTATGAGCTTTAATTTTTTTTTCAATATTGCCTGATCTGGGGGTTGGACAGTCGTCACTTAATCTTTTTTTTTTGTGTGCACTTGTTTACTTTGAGTTCATTAGTCTATTTTATCATATTATCTCTTATATTTCTTTTTGCCCCAGATAGAAAGTTTGTTGTACGTCCCTAAAACGAGTTTAGGGTGCTCTGACACCATGTTCTGCTACATGTTCTGACCTGAAGAAAAAGAAACAAACACTAACACTGCAAAAAAGCCAACTTGTATTTTTTGGCCTAAAACAGTGATTTAAGTTGGTAAAACTTGGAAATATAAATTATTGACATTTAGGGCAATAATGTAAGTTAGCACAACAAAGATATGTTCATGTAGAGATACATATAAGTGCAAATGGAGAGAAAACTAACCGTGCTCGGTGCAAAGAATAAGTGAAATATTGACGTCTTTACACTGTATGAGATAGCAGCTAATGACAGCTTTACTGTGCACTTAGTTCTCCTTTTGCTCCAGTCAAAGTTAGACAGAAACCACATCAAGATATGTTCATGTAGAAATACATATGAGTGAAAATGGAGAGAAAACTAACCGTGCTTGGTGCAAAGAATAAGTGAAATATTGACGTCTTTACGTGTTCTGCTACATGTTCTGCTACATGAAGAAAAAGAAACAAACACCCACACTGCAAAAAAGCCAACTTGTATTTTTTGGCCTAAAACAGTGATTTAAGTTGGTAAAACTTGGAAATATAAATTGCATCATTTTCAATAAAATTCTGGAAAAGTTGGAGTGTTCTAAAACTTTTGACCAGTAGTGTACATATGAGTGCAAATGGAGAGAAAACTAACCGTGCTTGGAGCAAAGAATAAGTGAAATATTGACGTCTTTACACTGTATGAGCTTTAACATTTTTTTCAATATTGCCTGATCTGGGGGTTGGACAGTCGGCACTTAATCTTTTTTTTTGTGTGCACTTGTTTACTTTGAGTTTATTAGTCTATTTTATCATATTATCTTTTATATTTCTTTTTGCCCCAGATAGAAACTGGGGACACCGTGGCAGTGGGTTTGTTTGTTGTACGTCCCTAAAACGAGTTTAAGGTGCTCTGACACCATGTTCTGCTACATGAAGAAAAAGAAACAAACACCCACACTGCAAAAAAGCCAACTTGTATTTTTTTTGCCTAAAACAGTGATTTAAGTTGGTAAAACTTGGAAATATAAATTATTGACATATAGGGCAATAATGTACACTACCGGTCAAAAGTTTTAGAACACCCCAATTTTTCCAGTTTTTTATTGAAATTCAAGCAGTTCAAGTCAAATGAACAGCTTGAAAGGGTCCAAAGGTAAGTGGTGAACTGCCAGAGGTAAATAAAAAAAGGTAAGCTTAACCAAAACTGAAAAATAATGTACATTTCAGATTTATACAAGTAGGCCTTTTTCAGGGAACAAGAAGTGGGTTAACAACTTAACTCTATGGAGTCTTGGGCTATTTTGTCCATTTTTGAATTCTTTTCATGTCTTTTTTTGTCATTTTGTGTCTTTTTTTTGGTCATTTTGTGTCTTTTGGTGTCTTTTTTTGTCATTTTGTGTCTTTTTTTAGTCCTTTAGTCCAACATAAAATGTGATTTTGAATCTTTTTTTTTACTTTCAAAACACTATCATGCTCAATAAAGAACTTTAAATGTTGCAAATGTGCATTAATTTCAGAGTAAACTGAGACATTAAACTGCATCATTTTCAATTAAATTCTGGAAAAGTTGGTGTGTTCTAAAACTTTTGACCAATAGTGTAAGTTAGCACAACAAAGATATGTTCATGTAGAGATACATAGAAGTGCAAATGGAGAGAAAACTAACTGTGCTCGGTGCAAAGAATAAGTGAAATATTGACGTCTTTACACTGTGTGAGATAGCAGCTAATCACAGCTTCACTGTGCATCACAAGGTGTTGATGAAGAGAGAAGACAGTAGATTAAAATAGATGCTTTCATAAAGTACCACTACCTCATGTTCCACTGCTGCTCTGTACCTCTGCAGCTCACTAACAGCGTGACAGACTATGATTTTCACAGCCAACCTGATTTAGAAGGAGCTGCACAAATTTGCACCCGTCGGCCCTGAAGGCAACACAGAGATCATCATCATTATTCTTCTTCTCCTCCCAGCCATCATACACTGACACTAATAGCAGCAATTTCCTTCATTTCATAAGAATGACATAACGCACAACACCCAAACGACCATGATCATATCTTAAATACTTAACTGCAGTCCAAACAAACATGTCTTTGATGACCTCCTCTCATTAGAGACAAAAAGAATATGACTTTTGTATAGATTTGAATAAAAAAACGAAATAAACCGCTAGTTGACGTCCTTTAGCGAGACAAGATCTGCTGCAGAATGAGAACTAAGGATCTCTGAGTTGTGTACATAACAGATTATATTCATGGTGACAAGGTTTGCTACGCTGATTAAATGCTCTTGAATTAACTTCATTGCACTGTTAATGGTATTTTACTTTCAAGTAATGAGATCTGTCGTTAAATTCACAATTGCCTTTTATCGTTCAATCAACACTGAGGACGTCAAACAAGGGTCTCACAAAGCTTGAGACCCAAAAAAACCAGAACCCAATCTCTCATGTGATCCATACGGACACCTCAGAGCTGCTCATTTGTAACTGAAATTTTATTTTTATTGTTCACTTTTCAGTGGTTCTCAAATTTTTTCTGTCAGGCAGAAGGAGGAAGACTCCAACAAAATTGTCACTTTTATTGAAAGAAACATCAATATTATAACCATTATTTTCACTTTTCTTTGAGTAATTTGTTGTGCAAATTAAAAACGGGGGAAAAAAATTATTTAATGTGAAAGTGATCTGTTTCAATCTGAAGAGTCAGCTTTTTCAAAACCAAAATGGCTCAGTTCAAAATTTTGATTCAAAACAAAACTTCTGAGCCTGAGCTGAACATAGTTGTGATACTATTTTTCAATTAAATTTTTTTTTACTTTAAAATAGCAGTTTTTCATGTAGTGCATTACTTAGTGACTGTTTGTTATTATGTGTCCTCAGTTTTGTCTGTAAATTGAATCATTCGTTCCAAGTAATATTCACTAAACCAGTTCATTGGCTTAATTAGTTGATATTTCCAAGTAAAATGTAATTGAGGGACATCAGTGAATCTGCGATTTACTTGTGTATTTTCATTAAAAAAAGTGGTTCTATTAAATGAATATTACTTAGAAACAGCCTGAGTAAATATTACAAACACTTTCTGTGTGGAAAAATTTTAAAATTTTTGTATTCTGTTACAATACATGTAACTCAAAAGATTGCTCCCTGAACTATACTTTTCCAAATAAAAATATGAAATGTGAAAGTGATCTGTTTCAATCTGAAGAGTCAGCTTTTTCAAAGCCAACATGGCTCAGTTCAAAATTTTGATTCAAAACAAAACTTCTCATCTCTTCTCTGACATGATTTTCAGAATATATATATTTTCTTTAAATCCTCAAGAGAACTGAGCTGAACATAGTTGTGATACTATTTTTCAATTTAAATTTTTTTTCAATATTGCCTGATCTGGGGGTTTTACAGTCGGCACTTAATCTTTTTTTTGTGTGCTCTTGTTTACTTTGAGTTTATTAGTCTATTTTATCATATTATCTTTTATATTTCTTTTAGAAATATCTCTTAGAAACAGTCTGAGTAAAGATTACAAACACTTTCTGTGTGGAAAAAACTTGCCTAGCTTTTTTTTAAGTAACTTGCCTATGTACACTACCGGTCAAAAGTTTTAGAACACCCCAATTTTTCCATTTTTTTATTGAAATTCAAGCAGTTCAAGTCAAATGAACAGCTTGAAAGGGTCCAAAGGTAAGTGGTGAACTGCCAGAGGTAAATAAAAAAAGGTAAGCTTAACCAAAACTGAAAAATAATGTACATTTCAGAATTATACAAGTAGGCCTTTTTCAGGGAACAAGAAATGGGTTAACAACTTAACTCTATGGAGTCTTGGGCTATTTTGTCCATTTTTGAATTCTTTTCATGTCTTTGTAAGTCATTTTGTGTCTTTTTTGGGTCATTTTGTGTCTTTTTTTAGTCGTTTTGTGTCTTTTTTTGGTCATTTTGTGTCTTTTTTTAGTCATTTTGTGTCTTTTGGTGTCTTTTTTTGGTCATTTTGTGTCTTTTTTTGGTCATTTTGTGTCTTTTTTTAGTCATTTTGTGTCTTTTTTGGGTCATTTTGTGTCTTTTTTTAGTCGTTTTGTGTCTTTTTTTGGTCATTTTGTGTCTTTTTTTAGTCATTTTGTGTCTTTTGGTGTCTTTTTTTGTCATTTTGTGTCTTTTTTTGTCATTTTGTGTCTTTTTTTTGTCATTTTGTGTCTTTTTTTAGTCCTTTAGTCCAACATAAAATGTGATTTTGAATCTTTTTTTTACTTTCAAAACACTATCATGCTCGATAAAGAATTTTAAATGTTGCAAATGTGCATTAGTTCCAGAGTACACTGAGACATTAAACTGCATCATTTTCAATTAAATTCTAGAAAAGTTGGTGTGTTCTAAAACTTTTGACCAGTAGTGTATATACATACATACATTAGTTGTTACAAATGAAGCACTAACCTCTTCCATTACCAGCTCATCCAGTATGTTTGTCTCTCAGTCTGCTGTTATGATAACAGCTCTGCTGTCATGTCAGTTATACATTATAAATAAGCTGCTAACGCCTCGGCCTCTCAAACTGAAAAAAACAAACACAGGTCCAGAGCGATCTCTGTTTTGGGAAACAGCTTATTAAAAGGAACGTGGGGGTGGTTGCATTCTAGATTGCGTAATATCACATTTTCCTCAGTAGTGCATGGCTACAGATCCTTGGCAACATGTGCTGGAAGCAGACTCAGCTCCTTAACTACATCCACAATACACAAGTAGCAAAGCTTTTCATCAGGAAATGAATCACCAGAGAAGTGACTCGCTGATGAGTGTACAAAGAGTTATTACAAGTTATTAGAAAGAAAGGATATGAACTGACATGTATAACTGTGCAGGGGGAAAAAAAAACCTCAGTATAGAGCAGTAGTTCTCAACCTTTTTGAGTCGCGACCCCCAATTTAACATGCATGTTGTCCGCGACCCCCGCTCACTGAACAGAATCTAACACGCACAGTTCAGATCATACAAAAGAGAAACAAAGTGACCAAAAAAAGACACAAAATGACTAAAAAAGGAAACAAAATGACCAAAAAAAGACACAAAAAGACACAAAATGACTTAAAAAGACACAAAATGACTTTAAAAAGACACAAAATGACGTAAAAAAGACACAAAATGACTTAAAAAAAGACACAAAATGACCAAAAAAAGATACAAAATGACTAAAAAAGACACAAAATGACCAAAAAAGGAAACAAAATGACTTTAAAAAGACACAAAATGACTTAAAAAGCCACAAAATGACTTAAAAAGCCACAAGATGACCAAAAAAAAGACACAAAATGACTTAAAAAAGACACAAAATGACCAAAAAAAGGCACAAAATGACTTTAAAAAAAGCCACAAAATGACCAGATAAAAAGACGCAAAATTACAAAAAAAGACACAAAATGACCAAAAAAACTAAACAAAATTACCAAAAAAGACACAAATTGACCAGAAAATGATAAAAAAAAGAAACAAAATGACCAAAAAAGGAAACAAAATGACCACAAAAGACACAAAATGACTTAAAAAAAAGACACAAAATGACAAAAAAAAAGACACAAAATGACCAAATAAAAAGACGCAAAATTACAAAAAAAACCCACAAAATGACCAAAAAAGGAAACAAAATTACCAAAAAAGACACAAATTGACCAGAAAATGATATAAAAAAATAAAAAACTGAAAAATGATTTGCCGACCCCCAGAAATGATCTCGCGACCCCAATTGGGGTCCCGACCCCAAGGTTGAGAATAGCTGGTATAGACAATAAATGACACTGTTCCAGAAGAGACCCTGGTGACAATAAGTGGCTCACATTGATCCTACTCACTTTCTGTGTCCAACCCTGGACCTCCTCTTCATAGCAACCCATTGTACCTCTACTGTTTGTGTCTTTTGATACGTCACTGAGAAAATACCGAGGCGAGAAGCCCGGATCACAGAGGTTTAGATCAAAAGTCTTCCATGAAAGAAATTCACACAATTTGCTCTTCAAAGTGAGGTTTCATTACACGTCAGCTTCAAGGCAACAGGGACTTGTTTTGATTTTTAGACGGCTGGATTTTCTATTGAACCTTTTGTTTGTTTGCACACACAGAGGACGATGTTCAATTTCTTGTTCATTTTAATGCCTGGTACAACTAAATATACATTTATTTGGACAAATATAATGATAACAACAAAAATAGCTCATAAGAGTTTATTCTAAGAGCATATATATAGCAATTTTTCATGGTTTTCTTGATAATAACCAATGTCATTATCAAGAAAACCATGGAAAATGTCTAGATATCAGCTCTTAAAATAAACTCTTTTGAGCTATTTTTGTTGGTTTGCCAAGTACACTGTAAAAAAACTGGCAGCTGTGGTTACCAGAATATTTCCGTAAAAAATACAGAACATATGTCAACATCTTTACAGAACAACTTGTAAATTTTACATCCTAAAACTGTAGTAATTAAAAAAAACATTAAAAAAACATTTTAAGGTTGTTTATACTGTCCTTTACTGCTAATTTAACAGGATGATGCTGCTTTTATACTAATTATTTATGCAAAATTTGCTTATTGTGCATTGAATACCAGTAAATTAACATTCAGTTATTATTTATTGTACACTGAGTACCAGTAAAATTTACAAGTTGTTCTGTAAAGTTGTTTACATTTGTACTGTATTTTTTGCAGAATTATTCTGGTAACCACAGCTGCTATTTTTTTCCTGCAAAAGCAACAGAACTTTTTTACAGTGTAGTTGGCAAACCAACAAAAATAGCTCATAAGAGTTTATTTTAAGAGCTGATATCTAGACATTTTCCATGGTTTTCTTGATAATGATATTGGTTATTATCAAGAAAACCATGAAAAATTGCTAGATATCAGCTCTTAAAATAAACTCTTATGAGCTATTTTTGTTGTTATCATTATATTTGTCCATTGTACCATTTTTTTACAGTGTAGGCTGCAGCTAATAATACCAAATATAGCAAGCAGACACAGTTGTTTGTGTGGTTTCTGTAGAGAAGCAGCACATGATGGAACAGCCTACCTGAAGACTGGACCACACACAAAGCAATCATTGCTAGTAAACTCTTTGCGACTTAAAAATGACTTTAAAAAAAGACACAAAATGACCAAAAAAAGACACAAAATGACTTAAAAAGACACACAATGACCAAAAAGACACAAAATGACTTTAAAAAGGCACAAAATGACTTTAAAAAAAGACACAAAATGACAAAAAAAAGACACAAAATTACCAAATAAAAAGACGCAAAATTACTTAAAAAAGACACAAAATGACCAAAAAAAGGCACAAAATGACTTAAAAAGACACAAAATGACCAAAAAAAGACACAAAATTACCAAATAAAAAGACGCAAAATGACTTAAAAAAGACACAAAATGACCAAAAAAAGGCACAAAATGACTTAAAAAAAGACACAAAATGACTTAAAAAGACACAAAATGACCAAAAAAAGACGCAAAATGACTTAAAAAGACACAAAATGACAAAAAAAGACACAAAATGACTTAAAAAAGACACAAAATGACCCAAAAAAGACACAAAATGCCTAAAAAAAAGCCACAAAATGACCAAAATAAGACACAAAATGACTTAAAAAAGACGCAAAATGACAAAAAAAAGACACAAAATGACCAAAAAAAGACACAAAATTACCAAATAAAAAGACGCAAAATGACTTAAAAAGACACAAAATGACCCAAAAAAGACACAGAATGACTTTAAAAAGACAAAAAAAGGCACAAAATGACTTAAAAAAAGACACAAAATGACACACAAAGCAATCATTGCTAGTAAACTCATTGCCCAACAGCCGCTCCGTGGTGTTTTTGTGTTAAAAACGTAGTATGGGGTGGCCAGAAGTAAATAAATGTAAAGTAAAAGTCATAATGCCAGATCAGACAGGCTTTGGGAATGCACTGCGCCTGGATTCACACTCCTCAACTCTTGTACTAATCGGGTCTTAAAAGCCTACTCCATGTACCAGAATCTGAAGAATGTAGGCCAATACAGAAGCTTCCAACACAACAAACTCAATCGGGACAATATCTAAGTCACCAAAAGTCAATAATGCATTAATTCATTCATATTTCACACACAATCAACAACTCTTTTTTTAAATAAATGTGATTTATTACATCACAAGTGGAATTTCTATAACAAACATACTCTACAATGTCACTATGTTTGACACAAGCATCCTATATTCCTTCTATATTAGTTGATTTATCACCATTAACTATAATAATATAACCTCTACATGACTAGACAGTGTTTTAGAATGATTTTCTATCAAATCCACCAGTTTTCATTCCGCTCAACTTGGATTGAAAACTCCTTATTTGTGCACTCAAGGGCACTCTGACATCCCAAACTGTGTTTTCAGGAAAAACAAACCAAGTAGAGAAACAAGAAGCGAACATGTTGTGAATAGATTATGTCAGTTTGGTTGTTTTTCACTAGAAGTTAGAAGGAGAATAAGTCTCCACATGTACACAGATATTCTCCTGCTGCATTCTCAAAAAAACAAAAAACAAACAAAGACCCCATTAGGATATTCTTGATGATATTACAAAATACTGAAAAATATATAGAAAATAAGATTTTTTAGTCTGTATAAATATATAAAACGAAAACCAATCATACATCTAAAATATGGTGTAAATTGCCAGTCTCAACAGTTGCCAAATACAATTTTTTTTTTACTGTTGTCTCTTGAGTATTAGCAAATAATTAAAAATAACCATCTACAGGGTACGGGGGGGGGGCATGCCAACCTGGAGAATTTGTTTTCATAAAAGCAGAAATTTGGTGCCTGTCAGACATTTTAATGCCACTCTTCCATCATATACACTGATCTTTGATGATATTTGAATTAGGTATTGTAAAGGAGAATACCACCAACACCACCAACAGCCTCATTGGCTCCCATATTAAAAACGCAGGGAGATTTGGAAAAAAGGAATATGGAACAGTTTTTTTAGATCGCTCTAACAAAGCTATTTTTTCATTTTTCTGAAAAAAAACATATGTAGACATTCAGGAAGAACTCAGGACGCTCAAAGTGAAGTCGGATCAATGATAGGTATTATGGTTTTGCCAAAAATGCTTTCTGTTCGAGGCCAGAAATTCCAGTCTGTCCACCTCTGGCTGCTGTCACTCTTTCAGAACATTAACAGGTGTCAATTAATTCTGTTGATTGCTTTGATCTGATTGCCTTTGATCTTTGATGTGATTACAGTTACAGATACTCACACACACACATGCGCGTAAGCGCGCACACTCCTCACACATGCATACACCTGCTTCAAACACGCACACACAGGTAACTTTGTGATTTTAATTACACACACACACACACACACACACACACACACACACACACACACACACACACACACACATTTCGAGGTTAAAGGGCATAGTTTGAAATCTCTGAAGAATCTCATCATAGTGTACACACACCGGCAGTAGCCCCCGTGGCCCTTTCAAAATTTCCCCAGAGGAAATTTTCTAATTCTATTTTCTATTTATTTTCTTAAACAGCAGCAACTATAACAAAGCAAATTCCCCCCTGGGGATCAATAAAGCATTTCTGATTCTGATTATTGACCCTGACATAGACTTTGTAACTGTACATTTATGTGTAAACATATAAAAAGAAAGCAAGGTTAGAACTAGCAATGTTTTCTACACCATTGCACAAAATGTCACCTCATATTTGACGCACACTCACCAAAATCAAGCCGAAAACTCTGAAAATGGGGTTTCTGAGCACCCTGACCTTGGATAAAATTTTACAAAATGTTTATTTTTCAGCGATCTGAAATGCAATTTGCATAAAAGGCCAAAATATCGTCACCCTGTAAAAATAATCGCCTATTTCATTTTTTCAAGTTTTGCGGGAAACACAAAAAACTTCACCAAAACTGTAACATATGACATTTATTGATCATTTCACTCAAAAAGGATGTAACAAAGGATGGCTATTGGCATAGTAATAACACTAAATTATGTAAATTAAGAGAAATAAATGACTTAGGCAATTTTTTTTAACATGCCTTTGTGACTTAAGCAAGATATGGTAACACTTTATTTTGAAGGTGTCTACATAAGAGTCACGTCAGAAACATGACATAACAACTATCATGAGCATTAATGTCACTTCAAAGTGTCATTAATGTTCATGACACATCCCATGTCATGTTTATGACACGCTCATGTCACTCTAATGTAGACACCTTCAAAATAAAGTGTTACAATATCTTGCAATGTTCAAAAAATTGCCTAAGTCACATTTTATTTTGACTTAGGCATAATAAATCTGCTTAAGTCACACACTTGACATAGGCCATTATGTTAAAGGGGTAAAATCACATGATCTGATCAACTGAGGATGTAGGTGATTTTACCATAGGAGGCTATGAGGAGATGATTTAGGCAAAAAACATTTTTTTTTTTTAACTTAGGTGATTATTTTACCAGTGTGACGATATGAACTAGACCTGAAATCCTGGAAACCACAGAAAGCTGCACTCATTAATAATATTGCATAACTGTTCAATCAAAGGACAATGTTGCAGGGTTTGCTATAGTGACAAA